>NW_028279024.1:0-130977 GCF_059751315.1 Micrasema longulum
TATGGAGTGTATAAATCGGAAACGCACGGTATATTATGAAGTTATTGAGACACGTCAATAGAGAACTGGACAATTTGAATATATTTGATTGGATGGTATTAGAAGATCTATATGTAATCGGAATTCCAATGAATAATATTAACGGACATGTAATATGGGGTTCACATTATTATCTCACTTAATTCTCTTTCATGCAAAAATATCATAAATCCTAATGAAATGAATGAAATAATTCATTTCAAAGATCTGAGTGACTTTTTTGTGGTTCTCAATACAAGAAAATACTAGCGATTTACGTATAATGGAAAAAAAAATTTTACTCATCAATATATCGACACCTTCTTATCTACTCACTGTTTTATTTGTATATTATATACGTTTAGTTATTAAACAACCCCAAAAAGGGCAACGTGTTGTTACCGTAACTAGTTGGTCGTGCAAATGAATAAACGTGCGTTCATAAAACAAAATCATTTTATTTATCTCTCAAAAATATTTTGCATTTTCAATACTAATGCAACAAATATAAAAAAAACACTAAAGTATTAAATTTATAAATAATAAATAAATATAAAAATAAACTCTACTATAAATCTCCTGTAATGTTACTGTTTTCAACCTTACGTATCTAACCACCGCGCTGTTACTGTCTCTTAATACGTTTTTTTCCTCTCCAACTTATTCAGAAATAATTTTCAGGTACCTACGTTATAATAACGATTGAATAATTTTAAAAAAGGTCACATTTTTTCTCTTGTCTACAGGACGAAAATCAGGATAAACTAATGAAATTAAAAGAATGCAGACAGAATGAGAGAGAAATGATTTTTTCTCATTTTGCAAATTAAGTTTTCACGAAGATTATCCTTTCATATTTTACAACGGAGGATAAACAAAAGATGATATTAAAAAATAATTTTCATTTCGAAGCAATGAGATTTTTTAACAATTTTGTTAGCTTTATTTGCCTGCCTTCTTTTCGGTCATTAATATAAGCATATATTATATCATACATGAAGTGATGAATGAAATATGCCTTAGGTTGGTAGAAACGTTTTCATGAAGTTCTGAATCGTGAGAAAAATTCTATCTACCACCTGACCTGTCCATTTTCTTTAAGTTTGGGAATATTGAAAAGGAGAGTAAATGCATGCATGTAAAAAGGAAGGAAGCTAAAGCTCATGCTAAGAACTATGTCAGTGATACCATATTAGACCTTTGTATAAACCTACAGAATGTGTTTTTGTGTCGAAAATTTATGGCATCCGCAGTTCATCTCAGGCAAAAATTGATAGTTCATCATTTTACAATACATGTTTTTAACAATGCGAATGTTACAATATACACATGGTACGCAGCTGATGATGGCGTCACTGCCAAAGAGTTTATCACATGCATAGTCTATTATTTAAAAAACTTGTGGCTTTCACATAGGACAGGAATAATGTTTTGGCAAGCACTGTGAGCGATCGTGCAAGAAGCAAAAATGTTATGATAGAGCAAATTAAATCTTGCTTTATCAGAAATTTTGGAGTAAAGAATTGAGACAAATTTATAGGTTTGTGAATCAAAAGATCTTTGAAACACACTATTTTTTAAACACAATTAAATTATTTTAATGTGATTTATTGGTCTTATTTTATTGAAATGATATCTTGGTGTGGGTGTAAGAAGTTTGGTTATAAATGACATCACAGGCTTACACTTAATTGTGAGAGGAATGTCTTAAAAAAGCTTTGTAGTAATTTTGGGTAATTTTATTGAATTTAGAAATCTACTACATACCGATCTGGAGTGTATGGCCGCAGTCTTAATTTGGAACTAACACTATATTCCTTCACTGTCTTGGTGGGAAATTTAAATTAGATGATTGTACTGACCATGTGTATTGATTGATCACAAATTGACAATATTTCAGTTAGGGGTACAAAAAATATTATTTAGGACTCCCCACTCCCACTTCGCCTGTTTTTCTGAGAGAGCTCTTCCAACCTCTATAACAACCTAGACTATATCTTCGTTCTAGTAACGAAAGAACCCTTTTATTACCTTTTTATCGCTCTAATTTTTTTGCCTCTTCTTTCACAGTAGAAGCTCCTCGATTATGGAATAATATACCAACTAATGTGAGAGATACCCCTTCTTAATTTACATTTGAATCAAGATTGAAATTTCACTATCTAAATGTTTGAGTTGTTGCTTTCTCCTTCTTCTTTCTTCCTATCGCCTCTCTTTACCTCTCTTGATAGTAAAGTAGAAATTTTTAATTTTTTTTAAAAAAAATTGTATAAAATTATAAGATTCTGTACAATGAACTAGAATATGTCCAAGTACTTGTACGAGAAATTTTCTCAAACTGTACGGTTAGGGTAGGTAGAAAGAAATTGCCTTAAGGCAATATGCCCGCCTTTATATGTTTATATATTGTACATGTATGTAAAGTGAATTCACGATTTTAACGAGCACTAAATAAATAGTCCATATCTTGTCTTGATGTCCGTTAAGTTTCTCAATGCTTCTTTCTTATTTTTAAATATTCTTATTTTGTAATCATGAATTGTATAAATGAAGAATGTCCGTAAATAATAAAAAAAAAAAAACATTATAATATGTATTTAAAGGCCGTTCGAATATTTAATGGTCCAGATATATAAATGAGCATGTGCCTGTCGGTGAACCAAAACACACATTTTTTTTTTGCGTGAATAAGCACACTATGACATTTTATATAAAAAAATTATGTAACTCACGCATAAACAAAGGCCATTTAAGATTTAAATACACCATACGCGGATCGCCTAAAAAAGTTTTTACTTAAATAACGAGTTTTTTATTTAATTCAATACAATATGTTTGACCTTTAAATTTGATTCAATCATTCAAATTATCCATGTCTGGAAAACTCTCAAAAAAATCTTTTGATCTCAATTGAATAATTATTTAAATATATCTCACTGATTGATTCATTCTAGAATACGAATATCATATTCGAATTTATCTAGACGAGACTTTGAAAATCTAATTTAGTATTTTTCTCGATTTTATCATTCACGTCTTTCAAATTTGCATAAGAAATGCCATTTCAACACAACATATTCGTGCATCCTTAAATGACATTAGAGAAAAATCAAATGAAATGAACTTTTGATCTAAGATGAAGGGTAGAAAGGTTGAGATATGCAAAACATTTTTAATTTATGAGATTTGACTACCATTTTTCAAATTCACCATCGACGTGTTAATACACATAGACGCACCCTGAGCCCTAAAAAAATATAACAATAAACTCAAACCTAAACGCACAGTCATGTCCAATGGGTATTTGGTCGTTTTTTATCTGCCAGTCAGGTGTGACGTGAGCTTGGCGTTTTAAATCAAAACCAAAATGCCTGTTTTGTCGTGAAAGCGTGTAAAAACCGTTTTGATTAACATTGTAAAAAAAAATGGTGTAATTTGTCATAGATAAGTTTAAAAGTGATTAAAAAAGGTCAAAATAATTAATATTCAAACAAAAGTACGATTTCTTTCAAATGTAAAACTACGCCCAGCGGCACAACAGGGAAGCTTTTTTTAACAACAGGGATGCACTGATAGGAATACAATTTTATAAATATATTAAACGAGCTGAACTTGGCAATGCTTTTCTATTGCTGGATTTGAGTGTATTGATTAATGTTTCATTAAGTTATTTCGTTACGTCTTAAGAACTCATATAAATTTTTGATAACATCACAAAAATTTTATCAAAATTTCTCAATAACATATTTTTTCAAATCAATTTGAAATTTTTAGATCTTTTCTATCTCCTTTATTTCTTTAGGTATCTCATTGTACAGCTTCAATCCCTTGCACAATGAGTTTTGAAATTCTGTTTTTCTCCTCATTGGTAATCTTATCTTTTTTTATCCCTTGTTTCATATGTATGACATTGTTGGTTATTTTTTTTTTGTTTTTATTTTATTCATCCCCTTAATTATTCCATGTATAAAAATTGCTACATTATATTTTATTTGCTGCTTTACTGTGGGCAAGCCAATTTTTTTGTGCATTATTTTTATCTCAGCGCCCTATTTTGAAGAATTTTTATACATTTAGTTTCGCCTTTATTACACAAAAAAGAATGGAAAAACAGTCATTTATGTATGGATATATGATTGTTTTATATTATTTAAGAATATTTATTTTTACATCTATTACATTTTGTAATCTTTCCATCAATAGATTTTCAATTTAAAAAAAATTGTAACATGTTGAAAATGTGTTTTGAAATCCAAATATCTATCCAAGTGAACTTCGAGATACTTTATTTCATACACAGAATTTATATTTATAAAGGTAACCAGTATTAATAAATTAACACAATCTTAAGTTTTACATCAATTATTTCGTTTAGTGTAAATTAGATGTGAACATACAAATGATTATTTTTGTGTTTCGGAATTATAAATTGTGAGGATATGCGGCTATAGGGAATTTTGATAAATAGGTATGTCAATATTTTTTTCCTGTCACTGTCTTGAAAATGCCTCCCCGATATTGTGCGAAAAAGATAACTGCATGTCAGACCCTTTGTTAGAATAGACTAAATTGACGTTTCGTTGTCCCGTTTACCTCAAAACTGAACAGATTTGTTATTTTTTTGACAGATGAATTTATAAAAATTGTTATTATATTTGTGCACCCAAAGATAGCAGACAAAACGTTGCAATTTTACGGGTTTTTGGATAACTCTGGTTACCATAGTAAACAATTTATAAAAAAAATAAACAAACAGGGATACGTCAATGGTAAATATCTTAAGTGTGTAAATCTTAATATAATAATAAAAAATCACTGCTCTGGTGCTCTGATCCAGAAAAAAATACGAGAATACGTTATATGAAGAAGTCAAATCGCGTTTCTTTTAGAATAAATACAAAATTTTGTTTCTTGTGAAGCAAAAAGCATTATTACTTTTACATAGTTATATTAACAGATTCGGTTTTCATAGACAAAATCGTAGACCTATTTAATACACATAATGCACCTTGAGCCCTCTTAAATTATGACAGTTAACTCATCTCTAAACAATCAGTCATGCCTCTTGCTCAACGCGTATTTAGTCGTTTTTTAACCGCCATGTGCCAGCTGGATTTTAACGTGAGCTTGACATTCGATCCGAAACCAAAATGCCTTATTATGTCTTAAAAGCCTGTAACAACTATTCAAATAAACGTAAAAAAGATGATTCAACTTTTAAGTAGGTACCTAGAAACTTGTTCTTGATTGAATTCCATAACATAAAATAATAAACATTCAAATTGACAATTATTTTTGTAAATGTCAAATTCTGCTTTTTTAGCCAACAGGAGTGCACTTAATGTAGAAATATGATTTTCAAAAACATATTAAATGTCAAATAATAATATTTAAGTAATACCAAAAATCTGTAAAAAGAAGTCAATGCGTAGAAATGATACGGAATTTCAATTAAGGAGAGAATCTGATTGAAATTCACAAAAAAACGAATGTTCATCGTAAACATTCAAATACGCACTTTACATTTATATACAAAAATGTAACATCCTCCCAATTTTTAAGTACATGTATCATCTCCAAATGCGGCTTTTTAGGTGGATGAATAAAACATTAACGTCCTTTACTTTTTTCTTACTAATTGAATAGAAGATTTGAAGAACTTTAAAAATGCCTATGGCAAAGCTTGTCATTTTGGAAAAAATCGCAAGTAAATCGGTCCAGTAGGTATTTAGTCTATCGAAGACACACCTACGAACATTACCTTATATATATATATAGATGTGAGTTTATTTTGCTGCTGCGTATTTTGTTTTATACAGCGTTTAGCAAAGCTAAGGGGAAATTCTGAGAAGAAAGGTGCCGTTCTTTTATAAGTTGCGGCTCTTGCTCGTTCATCCGCTCTCTCATTTCCTACGACACCAGCATTTCCTATTATCCAGCATATTTGAATGATCATCCCTCTTATTTTAAGATGCTTAATTTGACTCTAAATATTTACAATTAATAGATTTAACAACCGAGTATCAGTTATATCTTGAACGCCCGAATGACAACGTTGATTTATCCCACACTCTTGACAAAAAAAATTAACACGCTTCATTTTATTAAAATATCTTCAGCGAACAGTTTTCGTGTAAAGAATGATTACATTAAGTTGGACTTACCGGAAATTTTGTTACAAGGTTGTTAGTAATAAATAAAATAAACACCTACTAGTTTTATTGGCAAGTTTTATAACTTGATTAACTTTGACAACAATAAAAGGGAGATGTAGACAATACTGAATGAAATCTAGCCGTGGTAAATTAACGCGTATTGAATGTACTTTTACGATGAAAGTAGTTAACTGTGTCGTGTCGGTCAACCGGTACCAGCGCTGATCGGACAGAGTCTCATTTACGTTTTCATTTCGCCACATTTGGTGACTTGTTAGGTTGGTATATGTAGACCTAGAATTTAATGTTGCCAGTGTCCATAGATTTCTTAATCTTGAAAAATCCAGTTAAATCTGGCACTTACCCAGTTGAGCCGATAATTTGTTTCGATGTATTTTAGCCAGAAGAATCATATGTAAGTAGATACTGGCTAATTTTGGTTTTGTGAGGTTGCTAAGCCCGACGGAACATTTTTGTTTTGGCTATACTAGTTGGCCAGCACGCTCTTCTCTTCGTTTTTTCGACTTATTATGTTTGCACACTTTTTGAATTGAAAAAAATATTGTCCGCCATTTGCTGTGTAAGTTGTTATAACTTCACCTTCACTCGCACAACGCCGCAAATTTATCATCAATCCATCGCCGTTCATCATCATCCGTCGCTTTCAGATGAAATTGTGTGCCTGCAGTGTTCCTGATCACCAATTTCTCTGGCAGCGTGAGCTGATCACCGACAAGGAAAAGGACTCAATACCTGTTTAGTCAGTGTTATTACATGTTGATTTTCTCTAGTCTGAGTCTGAGTACATTCCCAATAGATTTTTGGCTGCATCAACTTCAAGTTCATATTGTCAGTTCGGAGAATTAACTTCCGTTTATTCAGCTTTCATAAATTTATTTTAAAACGCAAAAGTGAATCTATTTCACGATTCACGAATACCCATGAGAATTTAATAAATTATTTCTTATTACTGTAGGTAAGATTTTTATAAATTATTTACTCATATATTTTCAAACTAATAATATTTTTAAAATTAATTTAAATAGATTTTATGAAAGTTTCGTATGCCTCGATAACAGTGTGGTTTCATTGGTCACACATTTTAAAACTGATATCCGTTTGTGTAATATATCATGGCTTTGCTAGAAATTAAACTACGTTCCATGTAATTTATTTTATTCGGTAATTTTCCCCGATAATAAAATGACATTTTAATTACAACTGAAAACTCGACAAAATGGTATTTTAATGATGTATTTTGTATTAAAATAGAAAGCAACGTACAAGCTGAAATAACCACATTGGTTGGTTTGGATTATATCAACAGAAGCTGTTATTTTAAAACTGCCGTCAAAAGGATATTTTGCGCCTAAAATTACAGTTTTAAAATGCTTACTTGGAAGTAATAACAATAATCCGGGCAAAATGAAGAATACCTGCTGAACAAAACCTCGATTAAACGGGAACGAAAGGGGGTGCCAAAAATGCTTATTTTCGTCTACTTGACATTCGATTTTGAAGGCTTGTAATCAAATAAAATATATGTGTATCGTAAAATCAAACAAAGTATCTCATATACGAGTATAAGAGACTGTGTTTTATTTTACGATTAAAACAGTCAATTTTTGTTCGAATGACGTAATCGTTAACATTTAGTTTAACTTGTGGAGCTTATTTTTAAATTTGAAAAAAAAGGGAACATTACGTATGTTAACACCTAATATATTACTTTTTTAGGTAGCGTATCCCCAATTCCTTGAGACTTAAAGTCCTGTGTAAAGTTGGGACAGCTTGATCACCATATACCGCACACCGCATCCGAAGACATGAGTCCGTTGCTGAACGAGAAAAGCTGCCCGAAGAAGCACTCTGTAATCTGGTAGACTTATCATATTTGTGCTGAAAGAATGCTATCCAGAAGTACATGAAAGAGAGAAAAGATAAGTGAATTCTTCACTTACTGGGATTAAATTGATTGGACATGATCAATTCACCGAAATGATTACAAAACTTTTTAAAAGCCTTGAAATTTTTTTTGGAAGCCACCAGATCTATATATCCGACAGAACCTTTAACAGGGCCACGGATAGTAGACATGATCAATTCACCGAAATGATATCAAAACTTTTTAAAAGCCTTGAAATTAATTTTGGAAGCCACCAGATCTGTATATCCGACAGGACCGATAACAGAACCACGGATAGTAGACATGATCAATTCACCGAAACGATGACAAAACTTTTTAAAAGCCTTGAGATTATTTTTTGAAGCCACCAGATCTGTATATTCAACAGGACCTATAACAGGGCCACGGATAGTAGACATGATCAATTTACCGAAATGATTACAAAACTTTTTAAAAGCCTTTAAATAATTTTTGGAAGCCACCAGATCTGTATATTTGACAGTACCTATAACAGGGCCACGGATAGTAGCAAGAAGGTCCAGTCGGTAATCATAGAGAGGGAAAAAGAGATCTGACCACACAATGTGTTCAGCAGACTGATTAAGATATCCACAGCAGCACGAAGGGGAATCAACAATCTTAAAAACAAATAATTTGTCCTTAAATTTATGTTGAGTTGGGAGTTAGGACACGTATTACAGTCAAAAGTAGAAGCATATTTTATATTATTAGTAAGTGCATAGGGTACTGCAATAGTTCAGCAAAAGCAGGTTGTCTTTTTTGCGTTCTATAATTTACCCAAATATTTAATTTTGAGGGCCATTTTCAACGAGCTGTAAATAACCCACTATTAGAAAATGGAATCGAGTGGTGGTAGAGTGGGATTCAAATCACAAACCTTTGGTCCGTGAGTCCGCGACATTAGCCACAGGACCACAACCCGATTAAATTGTTAATATTAATATCTTTATAATGCTTATAACAAAAGGGTAAAATGATCTGTCTAGTGATCTGGTTCTCTTTTGCAGAGTAAAATAATGATGATAAAGGAGATTTATATTTTATGTGCGGTGTTCCATTTCACATTTCAAAAGAGTATCAGTCAAACATACGGGTAAATCATGAAAATGCGTTTAATGGTAATCACGAGATTTCGATATATGATAGTAGGTAATAAAATATTTTAATGTTGATTACGTTCATTCTATCTATTCTCTCATTTCTACCATATTACTTTATTTTACGCGACATATTTCAATACTTCACATAACGCCCCTAATAAAGCTCCTCAAATTAGCTACACTACGGTTATATAATACGTTAAAATGATCATTAAATTCGCGAAAATGTACTGAAATTAATATTTTATCTCCTTTTATAGGAATTATACGAATCGACCGTAAACTTTAATAAAAAACTAATGGTTTCATTAATCAAAACATTTTGGTATTTTTTATCGTTATTAAATCATCGATACGATGAAAATCTAATTTGGTAAGTGTTAACGAAAAGGCGGACTGTAAATGAAAATCGAATTTCATTCAGTTTTGTGATTTATATATATTTGATAAAGGATAGGAACACGGAATGGATACCTACCTTCAATATGATCTGAATTTTCTTCAATTTCTGTACTGGATGACAAAATGAACTTTAAAATATAACAATGTTTTCCATGACGCGCGACGATTCCAACCACTTTTTATCCGATTTTATGTCAAGTCAAAAATGTTGTTTTGTTTTTGTTCTAAATCCGAATTTTCTAATTTTGAATATCTTTTATCTTGATGTTAGGTAAGTACCATAAGGATGGGTCAAAGGAAGGATGGGAACGAAAGTTCCATGAAAGATTTTTTTCTCAATTGGTTTAGGTGTTGTGGTGTATTTTTCATTACCTCCTTCTATATCTCCTCTATCCCACCTGCTTACAAGCCTCAAAATAGAGACTAAGCGGGTTATTCCTTTATAAAAAATAATAATAAAAATACAAATAAAAAAAAGAGGGTTAAAATGAGCCACATTTTTTGAAAAATCTGGAAGGTAAAAGGTATCAGGGCTGGTATTCCAAACGCTCTCGGGGCCGCATTATCTCGTGTATTTACATACATAATTCACGAGAAAAACTGTTTTCTCGTGCCGCGAGAGTGGTTCAGAATAGCGCCCCAGGTGAACTCAAACACCCTTTAGGAAACTATAATGGCACATTTTCAACACAAAAAACTGAATCAACAATACCGTGAATTAAATTATAGCATATAAGTACCTTCATCACATCTGCAATTTATCTCCTAGTTTCTAACTTTTCAATTTAAAATACTCCAAGCGCTCTTTATAATAAGAGTTACAAAATATTTGTATTTAACCACTCACTGACTTTTCTATGCCTATCGGTTTTGAAACGTATCCGTCTCTTTGTCGGGACACCAACTAAACCAACATGCGAAACCCACTATACACCATCACCATATTTGTTGCACAAAAATATAAAACCAACACGACATGTATTTTAATAAGCACATGCACTGAATAGTACAAACATGAACTGATTAAATTATTAAAATATTATACGTTGTTTTAGAAATAGTTGAAAAAAGGTAGAGGGGATAAAGCGAGGGGGTTAGCTTAATAAGTTAAAAAGGGTGACCATAACAGTAACATTAACAAGTCGCAGTTGTGTGTGGTTAAATACAAATATTTAATAACATTTAGTAAAATGTTTGACCATAAAGTTAAAACTTTAAATATTTACAATAATTAAAAGTAGTTTGATTATATTAACCATCATCATCATTCCCCTATCTGCTCCTGGTGGTACATGGGGTAATGAATTGGTACTAAAAATGAAGCGTATGGTAATAATTTCCTTCGTAAATCTGACGCTTCAGGGGCCAGTCCAGGAGCTTTAGACCTAATAAAACTCAGCCAAAACCAAGTGAGGATTATCACCAGAGCCCTCACAGGACACTGCAGATTTTTTTAACAAACACCTTGCTATGATGAACTTTTCTGAAACTTCTAGATGTAGGTTCTGCAGTGCAGTGGAGGAAGTGGAGGAAGGGATTTAGCAAAATGTAAACGTTTGCCTTCCACACAGTAGCCAGGCTATTTATAGACCTAAGCTTGGAGGGCGAGAACTATTCACGAAGACTTGTCACAATAGATCGCCACAGGTCACAGTGACGTCAGAAGCTTGCATAGCACTGACCCCCACCACTAAAAATAAGTATAAGAATAAGCTATTCGAGGAACTATGAAACATTGTAGTGTATAACCACCATTAAAATATTTCGCGCCCGGACGCAGCAATATTTTATTATAAACAGTATATTTACAAATGTTTTTTAGTGGTGTTTATATTGAAACGTTTTCTCAATGCGTTCAAAATTGACTTCAAAAAAGCTTAACAAAAGCTTCGTCTTTCTTGTAGATTATTTACGAATTCCCAGATTGTATGCGAATCGACGGAGCTTCAACATTTTTCTCATATATATTCAATGTTGTATCGGCGGAGCTTATACGACATACATTAGATGTCCGCGTTAGTACTTATTGCAGTACAGCTTTTATATCTGAAATATATTGACTTCAACGATAGTTTCAGCAACATTGTCACAGTATAGAAGACGTTAAACTCTTTAATATTCGAAAAGCACTTTGCCAATAATCGTCGTTGCAACATAAACCTAGCTTTGATCTAAACAGCTCCCAACATTGTAAGAAATAAGCCATCGAATGGACTCAACAAATTGATTTAATATGTAGCTTTTAAAAATGTTTTTTTTTGGAGCCCAACCAGCCAGATAGCCCAAATTAAGTAAGGCATTACGGCACATAGCCCCCGGGCTTGAGAAAAATCACATTTAATTTTTGAGTTCTCACCGGGAATCGAACTTGGAACCTTCAGTGCGTTAATTAAGCGTCTTACCCACTACATCACTGAGTCCGCTGAAAATCCCTTTTATTTTTTACTTTTTACATTTAGAATGATTTTATCTTTAGAATTTACTTTTTAATGTATAGTACTTGTAAAATTTCTAGTTTTTTCCTAAATTTCAGGAGGCTTATCTGAAAACGGCGCGATATTATTTGTATCAATTCAAATATAAAAAACAAATAATTTGACCTTAAGTAAAACATTATTTGTACATTTGCAAGTTTATTGCCAGATGGCAATTTATTTGTTTTGATTTTTTATTTTGTTTAATTTATTAGGGATCATCAGAAGTTATACATTAAAAAAAAAGTTAACAAACAAAATAAATAAAAAACAAATCCAGTGATATCAATCACAGAAATTCATGAAATATAGTACATATATCAGTTTATTTGTGTGTGTTAATATGTTGTAGACATTGGTTGAGAAGGTTAGTGTGTTTGTGTGAATGAGTGGGTGTTATATTGGTATGGGTGTGTATTTTATTGCATAAATGTCATCAGTATGAAATATGATGTATAAAATAAGATTTCGTCGATGTGAAATTGAGAAACTACTTAGTATAAGAAAAAAATGTGAGTTTTAAAATACGCATTATAAATGTTAATTAATTACTACCAAAAGAGTCAATTAAGGAAAAATTCTAATTATTCACACGAAATAAACGTATAAGTGGAGAGTTCTGGGCATAGTTTGTACGAGCTGTTGACACACAAAATAGACAGCTCTACGTGTGACGGGACGTTTCAACTAACCCATCAGTTAAATGGTGGATTTTTTGGTACCAAAACGTAAAAATGAACTAACAATATGTGTAAATAAATATAATGATTATATACTCGTTTTTGAAGAGGATGAGAGGAGTGTTTAAAAAAGATGTTTCTTCAGACGTAATTAAAACAATATTACTGTTAAAACCAATCAAACATCTTTGATGGTAGATGAGAGATGATTCAACACTCGAGCAGCATCAACAGTATTATGATCTTGCAAGGAGGAATTATATTTGGGAATTAAGAGTTTGCTTTAGAAAACTCTAAGACTGATTCTAGAAACGTGTATAAATTTTATGAATGTGATTTCTTATCCAGAAAAAATCCTGAGAAGTTTAAAAATCCAATTGATACTTGCTCATCAATAAAGATTTTGGCATATTTTAAAAAGTCGTTTATTTTTTATCACTGAAGTAAAAATTAATTAACTATTTTTTTATTAAATTTTTTTGAGTGCTTTCGTCGCGCATAAAAAAATTCGTATATTTATTTAATCAAGAAATCTAATCGAACAAAATATCGCTTTGTGAAGATAAGTAATTGGCTTTTTATCGGAAATTGGTATCAGAAAACCCATTCGAATTTTCATTGCCAGTTTTATATTTCAAATTATTTATTATATTCGATATTATTATCCATGAAAAATTTATTAAAAAAAAAACCGCCTTATCGACATTTTGTTTAACTAACCTAATATAATTTGTTTTAAAAAAATATAAAAAAACTACTATATTTGTGTGCTATTATTTTTTCATGTATTTAACGTTGTTATTATTTTATTGTCAATCACAATTTCTTTTTTTGAGTATTTAATTTCGTTTGATTTTTATTTCCTTTTTTTAAAAGAATTAACTTGGGCACAGCCTAAAAAGCTATTAATATGCACGTAAACTAACCTTGTGAATATGTACGTAATCTAAAAAAAAAAAGTAAATTAATTAAACAAATGTGCAACGTTCACAATTCTTCTGTTAGAAAATCTTTTTTTTATGTCTACCATTTGTTGATTTTGTAATGTGAAATGAAGTCTGTGAAAAAAAAAAAAAAAATTATTTCCGTGGGTGAAATTCCTACCAAATTATTTATCTTATAAGGATCTAAGTAGATACTTATCTACGAACATTTTAAAACACTCAAAATATTATTTAACGATTAAATCCTTATTTCTTTGTTCTCTGAGCATAGATTTAGTAGAGTTTTTTTAATTTTTATTATTTAATTATGTTATTTATAGCTTGAAAACGATAAGGTATTTTTGTTAAAAAAAATTGTACTATCAGGGTATTTTATCAATACTATATATGTATTTACAAAAATAACTTTAAAATCCGCACAACGAAAAGTATAACTTAGCTGCTATCATTTTTATATGAAACATTAACTTTATGATTTTCTTATTCATTTATTAATATACTTGTTAAGTCCATTTAACAATATTTTAAACATTTCTTTATAGATACAAAATATTGAATATATGTTGAAATAAAATAAAACTATAGGAAAGTAAAGCTAGGACGAAAATTCTATAATAATTAATACCTCAAGATAAGATCCGGTCTTTCTTAGCGATTTTTTAAATCAATAAAGACTTGCACCAAAAAAGTCCAGATCTTGTCTCAAGTTTACAATACGACACAATCGGGACATTGGTGCCTGCAAGCTTATATTTGTGCTGTGCTCATCAAGGAACAGCATATTATTATTTCGCAACTGGCGGATCGGAAAATTGACTACCACTTGTTCCAGTAACGATGGTGCATCGATTAATCCATTTAGAAAATTAAACATAAATATGGATATTTCTACGTTTTTGTAAAATTCTTGTTGTATTTATCCATTTAATTTCAACAAAAAAAAATATTGTTTTATTTATTTGTTTTAAACTTCCAATGAAAGTGTTACATCATTTTAAGCTTAAATTTTGGTTTCTAAATCTTGGATCAAAAGAAATTTATGTTTTTGAAATATAATTAAACCAAATATGTTCATATTATAAGTTTTGTAAAATGCAATTTTGCTGTACACGTTGATAAAGGAGAACTAATTGACATAATTAAACGGGTGACAGCTCAATGCATGACTGATCCCCTAGAGTAATTTTTCGGAACTTATTACTTAAAATGGCCGAAACTACTCAAAAATTAATGTCCAGATATGTACTGACAGTGATAAGTTATATCAAACGCATTCTCGTATAAGAGATAAATGAATAGTTTTACACCAGAGCCCCGATTACAATGGAGTGTTAACTGAGTTACCTTCGACTGTATATAAAGAAAAACCGATGTTTGTGTACGAAATTGAATGTATTTGCAAGAACATTTAAAATATCTTCATCGGCAACCTATAATATAACATGTTGAGAAGAAAAAATTGTAAGCAAATTCTGTTTTTTATACAGAAAACTTAATACTACCTGGGCCCCGATTACAACGGGAAGTTGACATTTATCTTAAATTTTATCTACAAAGTAAAATTAAGTTTTCGTTATGAAAAATAGAATACGCAAACATTTTTTTCTCTAAACGTATTCAATTACAGGTAACCGACAAAGATACTTTAATTATTTATACAAACACGCCATTTTAAGAGAGGAGTTAATACTTTTTTGGCTCAAAGGCAGCAACATTATAAAGGCCCGAGGGTATATAACCTTATCCCAGATTCGTGGAAATATGGTGGGATTGCCAGGCTGAGAACTGACTGCATTTTTAAGCCATATTGGTCGGAGGGAGTCAGAGAAATTGTTTTCCGATGTAGAAGGACGTAAGCTGGTTTCTTGTTTTACTAGTAATGACTTAGGACTTAGGATATAGAGATTTCGGTATTATTTATGTTTTCTCTGGATATTTACTGTTTACTTTACATTACGATAAAACTGTAATTACTTTTTGATATCATTATAAAATACATAATTTATTGCCTTAGAACGGGGAAACTATCCCAGTTAGGCAGTTTAGATGAACCAACAGCAAAAATAAAAAATATATATGTTTACTTTTACAACTCAATTAATTTGTTGTATAAATAATAACTTGTAAATTGCTGTAATAAATATGTAAAAAATAAATAAATTTTCATACAAATACAACAAATGGTCATACAAATAACATTTTTTACAAATAATATTTTCGTGCAAAAATATCTATTTTACTTTATACCGTCTCGAAATGTACCGATAAAGAGATACCATCTATAATCGTGGCCCTCGACAAATTTGTACCTTCAGGGAGTAAAACGTTTACATAAAACTGTGTGCGTTAAAAAATAAAATATTCCCTTTGTAATGTTTCTTCTCGCTGGAATTTTTGTAAAAGAGCAACGTTTAATACCACGTTTGATAGAGTGACGAGCAAATTCTACTTGCCATTGAATTTTCCGTTTATAAAATAATAAAACAGAAATTTTATTGACAAAACAAACAATTTCAAAAGATAAGAAATGAAGGAAACAGTAATCTTGACAGCGAGAAATAAAATTTCCAAAAGAATTACGCACCAACTGGTACAGAATACACAGGGTGTAAATTTAAAGCGATGTTTCTAATAACAAAAGTGCTTCTGTGAAAATGCTGGTCTCGTCCAATCCACAAATCCAGTACTCGCCTTTAAGAATGTGATCATGTTCAAGATATTCTTTAAAAAAACGGGGTAAATGTTCCCAATCTTTTTTCGAAATATTTCAAGTTGGTTGGCCATTTTCAACGATTTGTTAATAACTCGCTATAGTAAAATGGAAATCAAGTTGGGGTAGAGTGGGGTTTAAACCTCGGTCCTCTGATCCGTGAGTCCGCAACACTAGCCATGGGACCACAACTCGATTCTCTGTTGTAACATATGTCAATTTTTATCTTCATTTTGTCAATACAGTTCTGTCTGTGAAATAGAACCAGAATTCTTAGCAAGTGTTACCGACTCTATGGCTGCTTTCAGGTAAAAATCTTGATTAAGGAACTTGAGTAAATATTTTATTTATTTTATTTTTATTTTATTAGGGAAATCAACAGTTCTACATACATATTTTTAGTAAACAAACAGATATAGTGTATAAACTCAGAACCAATAACAGATTTCCACATAGTATACAAAGTTAGTAAAAAATATATATATTACATATCAAATAAATACATACAATTTATACATATAAAAATGTTATTTTCAAGTACTCAATAATCAAAGATTTTTTAAATATTAATTTTAAGAACATTAAGTTACTGTAAATTGGGCGGGATAAGGACAAAAATGCTATATAAGTCCACATTATTGTGTAGTGGTTGAAACTTCGCTATTCCTGGTAGGGTGGAAGTAAAATATTGATCTCGAAGGTTTTTTTAACTGCAATATTTCATTGTTGCTAGACTGCCACTATCTATACTTATCTAATTTCCTATCTTTTCGTCATTTATTCGTTCTTCGTGACCAAACCATATTATTGATACTTTCTTACCAATTATTCCTGTCTCAAGCACTCTAGCCTGACGTCATAAATCATAACCCTGATATATTTGGATTTCCCACAATTTCGTTTAAGAGGTCTCATTTTGAAGTACCCATCCATAGTGTTTGTATTTTTAAAAACATCAATGATTTTTTTCCAAAAAAAGACGTTTTTTAACATTATTGAATAAAACGGAATTGTACTAAATGAAAATATTATTCTTCAAACCATTAATGAGGTGTTACTTATTTACAAATTTATTTATTAACATTGTTTATAAAGGTATATATAACAGTATTTATAAGGGAGATATAAAATCCCCAAAACTGATCACTGCTGTTTTGAAATTAGCCTTTGAAGTCCTGAACTAGGAAGAGAACGGAAAAGTGAATGGTGCCAATTTAACAAGTTTATGATTTGCAGACGACATTGTATTGAGATCAGAAAATCTGCATGAAGCTCGTGTCAAGTTAAAAGAGCTTACAGAGAAATAAAAAAGTGGGACTTCTTGGCAACATAAAAAGAAAAAAAAACACTAAACTGTTGACGAATTTGATGCTTGGTGGCGCTGTAGATATTGACAATCACCTAATAGAAGAAGACAATGAATAAAAGTATCTTGGCCACAACATTTAATCCTTCAGAGATCACCAGACCGTTGATCTTCAGAGGGGAATCAATTTTGGGTGGGCAGCACATGCCAATCCGAAGAAGTGCCTCGACAGCAACATTTCTCAAAGTCTGAAACTCAGAATGTATGACCAATGTGTACCTTCAAGTATTGAAATATGGAGCAAAAAAACTTACACACCTCAGACTATTAGAAAACACCAGGTAGCACAAAGAAAACATGAAAGAGCTATGCTACATATTAAGATTAGCCAAGCTCAATTGGTCATTTGCAGGAAATGTTGCCAGGTAAAAAGACCACTGATGGATGAAAAGGGTAGTTAAGTAGAGACCTCGTGAAGACAAAAGAAAAAGAGAGAGACTCCCCACACGATATTCATACGATATAAAGAAAATTGCCGGTAATTGGATACAGAAAACGCAAGACAGGGACGTATGGAGTACGGGGGAGGCTTATGTTCAGCTTCAGACAAAAATAGCTGTATGATGATGATGATTTATGAAGATTTTAAAATGAATATTCATGATTACATTATTTGCTCAAACATCAAACAAACCAATATATTAGGATAAATATTTTTTTTACGTAATATATCGGTTCGTTAAAACAGGCATTGCCCATATACCGATAAATCTGTACAAGTATTTTGCTATACCGCACCTCTTCGCTGCTTGTCTAATCCTTGGCGCATAAGAAAAGTATTATTTTACTGTCTTCCATTCCTTTTTTTTTTAAACATTAAATAAAATAAATAAATCATTAAAAAAAATACATTGAAAAATATCAAATTCAACGATTTAAAAAAAGAGCATTCTGTATACATGTCAATGATGTCTCGGAGGAACTAAAACAAAGAAATTTCATTTTCATCCAGAAAAAAGTTATACTAAGAATTGTGTAAGGAAGCTTCAAGACGTTTTGTACTTAAATTTCCTTGTTTATATTTTGGTTTCATGAAAAATTAATTTGCAGCAAAATTTAAAAGAATGAGTCATTGTTTGCAGGTCTTTCAAGTTCTTTATAAGTGAAAATTAAGAAACACATGTACATAAAAACAGTTATTTATGATCCAGTTTTATTGATAATACTATTTTTAAAATATATAAAAACGTGAAGTTGATTAACATTGAAGCTTGAGAATATAATGGTAATGCCAGTAGGAAGAGCAATGTCTTTACTCAACCGTATCTCTTCAGATATCGACATCTTTCATATTAATGAAAAAAAGTTCAGAGCATCCTTTTTCTACAATTGCTGGGAATTTTTATTTTACCATATTTTTATGTTTAAATGTAAGTAATACTTTTTTCGTTTTATGTATGCATTGCAATATTTTTATAATGAACCTACATAAACGTTTATACAATAAATTTTTAAAAAAATAATTAATTATAAAATTGAAAAATAAATGATTAGGTAAAGTAAATAATATGTGATTAATTCGTAAAATCGTACATCCCCATCCATCAAGATAATCAGTTTCGTGCTACAAACCTCATTAAAAATATCGAATTGAAACAATATCAAAAACATTTTATGATAGTCCAAATGTTTTTTGGACAAGGACTGGATTCAACACTCAAGAGATAAGATTCACATATAACAACGGAACGGAGAACATTTTTATAAAGAAAATATGGAAGTCTAGCCATTTACATGACGCTTAACCTGCTATTAGCTGGTTTGAGTGCCTACTTTTTAGAGTTATACGTTTTACTTTACCATTTAGACTTCGTTTGAAAAAACATTTTTGCTCTATTTTTTTATTTCCCCAAGCTAACAAGTAAACACATTCGTTCTAATAAGACACCTTAAAATAGCGCATCGAAAAAATAAAGTTTTAATAGCAAGCTGACACAAAATTGTGATTATTTACAACGTCAATCTTGATCTTGGATATTTACGTTATAATAAATAAAAATCGACTATGGTAAATTATAGCATATTTAGTTGCAGCAGTAGGAGCGTCAAAGGTGCTAAAGGAGTCAATTTTCACAGGTAATTGATTTCGAATATTTTCCCATGGTTAACATTAATTTTCTGTATTTATTTTCCCGACACGTGTATTATGTTGCTTAAAAACTTTCCTTATATCACATATTTACTTCAGATACTTTTTTTTTCAATTTAGGGGATAATTTTTTTAATTTTTTTTTTAAAATTTAAATCTTAAAGTAGGGCACACATATCATACATATTGTTATGTGTGTTCTAATAATAACATTGCAAATATATTTAATTTATAAATTGTTTATCACATATGTCTTGACCATTATTTTAAATTTTGATATATTTTTTTCTTCATAAATATTTTTTTCCATTTCTTAATACTTTTTAATTGCTTTAAATAAAATTGAATTTTGTGACTTTGCCTTTTTCCTAAATGGAAGTCTAATTTTGTTCTTTTCTATAGTATCGTGATCGTGTTCATGCTGGTTCCGATCAATTTTTTTCCAAAATTCTGTTTTTTATTAGAGTTTATAATTTTATGAACAAATATCATTGTATTGTAAAATATTCTTTGTTTATACTATGTTAATAATTTCATTTCATTTACCATCGACTTTACCCTCGTGTATCTGTTTTTTTTCAAAATGATTCCAAAGGCTTTATTTTGTAATACAGTTAGTTTATCTATGTTTTCTTTGTTTGATAAAAATAAAATGCTACTACAGTAGTTAACGTGTGGTTCAATAATTGCTTTGTAAATAGTTTTGCAAGAGTCCTTATCAATAAATCTTCTGATCCTTCCCAAAATTGATATTTTTTTTGCAATCTTATTTATTACCATCTTAGCGTTTTGGTGAAATGTAAGTTTTGAATCCAACATTGCACCTAAATATTTAATTTCAGTGACTTCATTAAGTTTTTCATTTTCTATTACAATTGATGGTGTAATTTCTATTCTTTTGTTTTCTATATTCATATATTTAGTTTTGTTAACATTTAATTTGTGAATGAAAGTATGTTTATTGTTGATAATGACAGTTGATTACGGGCAATATGTTAGGTCGCACTAGGCATCCACATAAAGTTTGAGTTTTTATCGAGTAGAAGTCGATTTAAATTTTACTTGAAAATTAAAACGTTAGCCTAGAAATTGCATCTAAAATGACGTGTCTAAAATGACGTATTTCAGGCCGCTACGACTCGCCGTTTCGGATATGTGACGGAACAACTTAACATAGGACTTTGGTTCCATGTAGTTAGGACTTATGTCTCAATAAATGTAACATAAGTATATTGTGAATTAAAAAATAAATTAAAATAAAAATAAACACACACATGTATTTTCAATTTCATAAAATAATTATAGGCAAATAAAAATAAAAAAAATTGGAATAACCCTGCAATAATAAACACACAGGTACATATTTAAAAGTATTTTCAATGCAAATAAATATCCATTTAGCAATTCTTGACCTGAGTACAGCCCATTGCTTTGCTGCGAACTGTATCTAACTCAATACCCAATGTTCATAGAATGGTTTTCCTACGTTTAGGCTCCTCTATAGCTTGGCGTATTATTACTCTGAGGATTAATCAGTTTTTCGGTGGTTTTATATTCTCACCTACGTTATTAATCCTCCCAACTTGTCGTGTTTGTTGTCTACTGACAGTTTCCGGTACCAACTTTTGAGGCACCACAAAATACTAATTTTTTTTTTTTTTTATTAAATCATACAAATTTTTTTTTTGTACTCCCAGGAGTTACAACAAACTCATTTTGGGACAGAAAAATATTTACACATAGGTATGTTAACAACAATAGTATAGCAACAAATAGTAATAAAGTAACAAGTAATAATATGTACATAAAAACTGAAATACGATAGCGAGCAAATATATGATACAAATCATACATCCGCTTGCCATCCTTTAAACTTTAAACAATCCATAATAAAAATTAAAAATAAAATTGTTATATTTACATATTGCAAGAAAGAAATATTTAAGGGAAAAAATAACTTAAAACTAAATTTCACCCTCCACGTACCTCCTCAAGTAGTATTTTTTTAAATTATTTATTGACGTTCTATAGGACTCCGGTAGCCTGTTGTACTCGCTACAAGCAAGGTATAGCAGAGACCTTAGACCATACCTTGTCGTGCGTGATCCAGGTACGTGAATATTTTGACGCTGTCGCGTATTATACTGATGGACGTCACGATTAAAGGTATAGCCAATATTAGTCAGAGAGTCTTTATTCACACCTTGAAGCACCGTTTTTGTAATCTCATAATACGGTATGACCAAAAATAAGAGAATGTCAGTAAGTTTGTAAATGTCTTTGACATGCGTTTCCATTGGTATACCGTATATGTTTCTTAAAGCTCTATTCTGTATTACTTGTATTTCTGATACACACTTTTTTGTGGCAAATCCCCAGATGCACGACAAATATACCATATGAGAGTGTATCATTGAAAAGTACACTGCGCGGCAAAGTGAGATCGGAAGAAATATGAAATATAATAGAAGACATATTTCTAAAATTAAATATATTAGCTGATCTTAAGGCGGAAGTGTTATAACTAAAAATACTAGAGAATTTATCAGCTAACAATATGAGGATCTTTTTAAAATACCACATGAAAATAATAGGATTCAAGTTTAGGATAAAATAAAAGATCAAGTAATATCTAAACTACATGAAATAATTGAGGAAATACAAAATCTTTCATTAAATTATCATAAAAAATTCACGGGTTATTTTTGACGAATATGCTACGGAGCATAAGGAAATAGAAAAAAACAAAAAAAAAATGACAAGAAAAATGGAATAAAAAATGAATACGCAACAAATAAGAAAATTTAATTAAGAACGAAACGATAATCGTTGAGCGAAAAAATCAAGAAGAAAGACAAAAGCTCCTTAATAAGACCATAAACTTGAACAATGGAATAATCGGTGGAAAACAAAGAGAGAAAAATTTACGCCAACGAATTGATTTCAACAGAAAAAAATATTCTTCTGAAAGACAGCAAGGGAAAAATAAAATAAATTTTTGTTTGGAACAAGAATAATAAAATTTTCTTAACAATACTCTGGAACGTGGCCAATAATCATAAAAATGGAACTTATAATTAGAAATCAAACACTGATTTCCTCATAATATTTCAATCATGTTTTAAAATTAAAATGAACAGCAACCTGTTATAATATTATTGATATTTTTTTTTTCGACAACAATTATCTAAATTTACAAAACTATAAGGCTTCATTAATTATCTCACAATACATACTTGTATGTCAATAAATACTTACTTTGTTATATTTTCCCCGAAATTCAAATATAAATACCTAAATTCCCCATTACCTATTAAACACTTATCCTCACCCTTAACCATTGGTTTTTCCCTCAATTATGATTAATGTACATGCTATAGTTCATAAGATTATTTTTATTTTCTACTTAAGTACCTTGAATTATATAACTATATAAGGACATTCAATCCAAATAATCTTCACATTCGTTTGAAAATGCCCTAATAAGGCGAAACAATTGTCACGAAGTTTTATTTTTATATGTTTATATTTGTAAAAATAAAATAAAGTATTCAGTAGACTCAAATCAGTGTTTGATTTCTAATTATAAGTTTAAATATGGAGTTCTACAAAATAAACACCAAATCAATCAATAAAAATGGAATCTGATATAAATGTCTTAGAAATATAATAAATGCATTTCTACCGTCTTAATAGATAAAATAAAACATTTCAGGCATAAGCCGCGTTTTGGACGATATTATAGTCCCCTTAAATGGTTAATGTAATGAATCCGTATCCATGGACATTGAGAATTAGGTTAATCAATTTTCCGATTTTTTCCATTGAAAAATAACAGTCTTGTACATAAGTGTCAGATTACTTAAAAAGCTTTTTTTAAATAAAATCGATAATATATTCATCAGGTGAGAAGAAATTAAATTTTTGTCATCAGTTATCATCAAAATTGTTGAATAAACTAACAGGTAAAATAAATATGACAATGAGAAGCTTTAGCCTCACGGGAAATTGGATACAAAATTGTTTTCTTGCGCGGGGTAAAAATTAGAGGTTTAAATGGTATTTTAAAGTTTCTTGAAAATGTACGAAATAAATAAGAACAAATATTTAAATAAAAACGCACTACTTTGAATGACGTCACTGGTTCAAATGAATCAACCTTTGATATGAGAGCATTGGAAAATTTCCGATCTGCTTGCCGTTTCTTGACCAGTGGGAAGAACTGAATGAGAATAGGCGGAAATGAACCTCTGACGTCACACGCGGAGTTATTTCAAAAATACAAAACTTTATAAAATCGTAGCGCTAATAATACGATGTATAAAAAATGGAAAAAAATATTTTAGCTTGGTTTAATAGTCTATTAACAAATAAATAAAGACTACTGAACTTCCTCATTGGAAAATTGTTTTCAGGCATTGCCTGGTAGGTGAATTGGTTCAGCCGGACGAATCTTACCCACATGATAAAACTTTCAGCTCTTTTACTTCCCAAAAATCAACAGACGGAAGAGTTGAGATTAATGTTTAGTTGAGTTGAATATGGAAGTTTTAACATATGCAGAATAGTGAATGTTAGACAGTGTGTAAAGTGGCCACTTAAACCAGCAAATGACAGGTGATGTAATAAACATGAACAAAATACGAGAATACCAGAACAATGTCTTTTCCAATATTCTAAAACGAGACAAGGACAGTCGAAACTAATAAACCAGGGACTGAAATTATACAATAAACTACCAGACAAAAATAAACAAAAGACTCAGACAACTAAAGATAAGACAGACACTCAGCAACAGAGAGGGAATACTACAAAATTCAACAGATGGAAGAGTTGAGGAAATTTGGATATTTTAACATAGGAAAAATGATGAATGTCCGCTTGAACCAGCCAATGACAGGTTATAAGCCCTGTAAATGCCTAGACTTTCATATTTTCTTCTCAAAAATGTTTTTCCTCTGTATTGCAATGAATTTACATCTAAATAACTCCCTGAAGGAAATCCAGCCAGTCTGCAATCTCTTGGTCAGACTTAAAACATTACTGGACAAATATTTTAGGGCAACCTTTCCAGGAGTTGAACCTGGAGCATCAAGTACAATAAGAGAACGCCTACCTTACGAGATGGACGTTTCTCCTTCGGTTTTTCCGTTACAGGATTTTTCCAGAGAGCAGCCATCGAGTCGATAAAAACGCTCGTCTAGGATTCCGGTTTTGTTTCTCATGTACTGAATTGTATTCTTTATCCGCCCGGATACAAACGAAAACATTTTACTAAATGTTATTCAATATTGGTATATAACCGCTTACCGACTTTTCTATGTCTACCGGTTTCGAGACGTACCCGTCCCTTTTTGTTATGTAAAAAGAGCTAAAACTTTCATCTAGATACTATTTCATACTAGACAATCCATGAAAAAAAATTTCAATCAATAAAACAAAAATATTGGAAAAAAAAACAATTTTTAGTATGTTTGCTACTCTTTTACACATTAAAGTTGATCGACTTGATACTTACATGATCATTTATGCGTATAATTTTTTTCAAAAGCACTAGAAGGATTTTACCATAAAAACTTGAATGCATTAAGATCCTCATGGTCACGTGATATTTAAGGAATTTTATACATTCAAATGGATTCAGTAGCAAATATATGTGTTTAAATGGTAACAGAGAATAGTAAAATGAAAAATCTTTTCGTTCTTGTTCAAACTTGACCTAAATTTATAAACCTTTTGCAAAGAATTTTGAGAAGAAAATATCGCAATCCAAACATTTACAGGGCTCACAACGTGTCATTGGTAGATTTAAGTGACCACTTCACACACGTAAATTCACCATTCTGGATATGTTCAAACTTTCATATTTTTCCCGTCTTCCAACTGTTTTGAAAATCATTTAAGAAAAAAATAAGAGCTTAAATATTTTAATGCGGGAGAGATAAATATTGTTGAAATAAATGTGAGTGAAAAATGGTAAACAATAATTTATTTCCACAAATGTTTATTCATTTGTAAATTCTCTTGCTCAGAAAAAATGATATGTATCACAAAGTTAGAGATGTGATAAATAACTCGAAAGCAAAACTCGTGTAAAAAATATTTCAGGAATGAATAAAGCACGATTTGTCC
This sequence comes from Micrasema longulum, assembly GCF_059751315.1. NCBI lineage: Eukaryota > Metazoa > Arthropoda > Insecta > Trichoptera > Brachycentridae > Micrasema > Micrasema longulum. The sequence continues at coordinate 25,998 of NW_028279024.1, forward strand.
ATTAATTTATCTGTAAAGGTCCATTTCCCGGAAATCATCTAGAAAAGGATTCAAAGCGTTTCCGGTTGACGCAGGAAATATGGAAAAACGACGCGCGAAGCGGAAATAACCAAGGAAATAGGTGTAAAACAGATGTGGGAAATCTGGGGAAGATTAGGAAATAGGGTATTTTAGTCCTTAAACAATGTTTTCTTAATATGAATTATTATTTGTTTAGCGAAACCTAACATGAAAATGCGAAAGAGTATCTGCCGACAAATTAACTTATCGAAATTGTTCCAGAAGTTTTGTCAACCTCGTGGTCAAATGGTGCGCGTATTTGCCCACAATACAAGATCTCTCAGATTCGATTCGCAACATGGTCGACATGAAAATTATTTTTTTTTACTTTTTGTACATAATGTTATTTGTACATTGGCGAGCTTATTGCCAAATGGCAATTTCTTCATACCAACCAATAAAATAAAAGTTTAATTTTTATAATTCAAGTTACAGAACATATTCAATAGAAAAAAAATATTAAAAAGCCAAAGATATATAAAAATAGTAATAAACGTATTTGTTTATAAATTACCTTAAATCAAAACTATTACTCAATGGGTAAAAGAAAAAAAAAAAGAAAGAGGAAAAAGGAAAAGAGGACAGATTAAGGAAGAGAAAGGAGATGTTTCTTCAGACGTGACTTAAACAGAGAAAATATAATAACATCTTTGATAGTGGATGGAAGATGATTCCACAGTCGAGCCGCATGGACACTATATTATTTAGAGAAGAAAAAGTAATTGTGGATGGGTATTAGGAGAGTGCCTTTAGAATAAGAACAAAGAGGTTAACCATGAACTGAAAAGCGTTGAAATTTTTCAAGCAGGTATATAGGAGCGTTAGGACTATGAAGTACATTGAACAGAAGTGAGAGGGAGTGATATTCTCTCCACTGTCTAATTTTGAGCCATTTCAGTTTCCTACGATAATCAGAAATGTGGTCATATTTCCTAAGACCAAAAATGTACCTTATGCGTGTATTTTGAAGTCGTTCAAGTGTATGCAGTTAGTTCATAAAATTCAACAATGTTTGAGTATGTCCAAATGCTTGCAGACTAGCTCGATTTCCTCCCTAGGGAAATTATTCATTTTTAAATTTATTTCAACAGAGAGGAAAAACATTTTTGCGAAGGGAATATGGAAGTTTAAGCATTTACAGAGCTTATGACCTGTCATTGGCTGGTTAAAGTTTAAGTTTTATAATGTCCTAACAGGGTGAAATGCGTCACATTTTACACTTTTATATATTTTTTTAATGATAAAAGTAGGATGTTACCAATCATAGCATTTTAATTTTGATACCTTACCAAATGAAATATTTATGGAATTAAATACTCTGCGATTGGTGTACCATTGTGGTGCCCCATGCACTATTAGTTGCGGAAAAGGAAACCTTTTTTTTTTCTGAATTCATTTTGAAGGATGTAGATCCTTACAATTCTACTAGGAATCCATTCTCAAATATTTTTTGTATTTTCATATCCTTAACACTTTCAGCCTGGGTGTTTATTGAAATATACACGAAACTTAAGATTTTTTTTCTCTCTTCTGAAATTCAAAAGCAGCGAGTTTATTTTTTTTCCTGAAACCCCTAAGAACGTCCTTATCTTTATTTTGTCATTTTGTCAAATCAGCATTACGCAGAAAAAATTCCTTTTGACTTTGACAGATGGCTTCTGGCTGCTTTGTTTGTTTTGGAGTGGATTCCTGCCGTCCTAAGAAATGACATATTATGTTAGCCAAGTTTTAAACATATTTCAGTAAAATGAAATTAACTTGATTAAATAAAAAAAAATAGCAAGATTATTTTATTTTAAAAAAATCTAATGAAAATCGAGCACTAACCGAAATCGTCCATTACACGTTTGTTGTTAAAATATAAACCATTTATTGTTAGTTTTTTGTTTAGAAATATTTGTGTTGGTGTTTTTATTGTTGTGAAAATAAAGTGTGGAGTTTGACTTATAAAGTTATGTGTGTTAAATTTGATGTTTATTTTTTGTGTAAAGGAGATATACATAATATTATTCTGGCCTTTATTTTTTTTTATTTTTAAGAGGCTCAATATTACAAAAAAGATAAAGAACAACAGGAAAACATTAGAATCACGGCTTATGTCCTGTCATTGGCAGATTTAAGGGACCACTTTAAACAATCCTACATTCACCATTCAGCCTTTGTTTCATCATCTAGTTCTCTACAATTTTTCCATATGTTGATCTTTGTGAAGTAGACTTCTACATACCCTTCTATTAAATGTTCTTCATATTTGTTGTAAAATATAAACAATTACATTGATAAGTGGTTGTATAATGTTTGTTTATAACCACTTACCGATTTTTCTATGTCTACTGGTTACGAGACGTACCCGTCTCTTGGTCAGGACACCAAATAAACCAATATGCGAAACCCATTATACACCTTCACCATAGTTGTCATACAAAAAAATAAAACCGACATGCCATCCATTTCAATAGGCAACCCTTACATGCGCAAGACCGGATGGGTAAAAATAAATATTACATGATATGATTTTGTACATAATTGTTAATTTTTTTATAATGTTTTTTTTTTAAGGCCAATGCCATGGCTAATCACAGTAGGTATTGCATGTTCTTTTAATTAGCGTCCTGATAAAAAGACGGATACGTCTTGAAACCGGTAGACATAGAAAAATAAAGAAGTGGTTACATACAAATATTTTATAACATTTAGTAAAATATTTGACAACACATTCAATACATTAAATATGAATAATTACATTGTTTAAATTTATTCCAACAGAGAGGGAAAACATTTTCAGTAGAGAATATAAAAGTCTAGACATTTACAGGGCTTATGACCTGTCATTGGCTGGTTTGAGTGGCTACTTTACACACTGTGTAACATTCACCATTCTGCCCATGTTTAAACATCCACATTTCCTCAACTCTTCCATCTAGTAAATGCCTAGACTTCCATACTCCCTTCTCAAAAATGTTTTCCCTCTGTGTTGAAATAAATTAAAACATAAATAACTCTCTAGGGAGGAAATCCAGCCAGCCTGCAAGCATTTGGACATACTCAAACATTGTTGAATTAACTACCTGGTAAAAGAAGAAGTATAAAAAATTGGAAAATTGTTTTCAGGCGTTATATAGTAGGTGATTTGGTTCAGCCGGATGAATATCACTCACGTGATAAAGTTTTCAGCTTTTTTACTTCACAAAAGTCAACAAATGGAAGAGTTGAGAAAATGTGGATGTTCAAACATGGGCAGAATGGTGAATGTTAGACAGTGTATAAAGTGGCCACTTAAACCAGCCAATGACAGGTCATAAGCCCTGTAAATGCCTTGACTTTCATATTCCCTTCTCAAAAATGTTTTCCCTCTCTGTTGAAATAAATTTTAGTATGAATAACTCCCTAGGAATAATCCAGCTAGTCTGCAAGCATTTCGACATTCTCAAACATTGTTGAATTACATTGTTCTCTATAAAAAAGTAGCCCTCAATAATTTCTAACATATAAATGACAAAAAAAGATTAAAAATATAAAAAATATTTAAATATTTCCTTGAGTACACAGAATATAAAAAATATTTTATATGAACGGGAGTTACTTCAGGTCTGAAATGGTTTAAAAAAGGTTTCCGTTGAATTCTTTATGAAGATATTTCATTGAACGTCTCCCAATATTTGGTTTCAGACACTGAACTTTCCATACGAGATTTTCGTAGATACCATTTGAATATTTGTTTAGCGGAGAAATACATACGTTGAATTTAAAGTATCTTTTTACCGTTTTGATATTTTATCTTTTTATTTTATTGAAAAAGTCTTTTAGAGTTAGCATGTACGCTTGATAATATGAATAAACCACAGACGTATAAATATAAACATTCTTCTAGTAGAAACCATGACCGGAGTCGTCGCTGGTTCTGAGAATAAAATATGCTTTATTATCCTTTTAAAGGTCAAGCAACCCTAGAGCGGCACTGCGTGGTGCATCGCAGCAACACGAAATGTTACATTTTTTATTAAACGAATCACAGCTCTGCAGTAGTACAGTTTGATCTATAGCCTGAAGAATTTTCAAAATCATTCATAAGAAGAAGGTCCATATGCTAAGCAGAAAAAATAATATGAGATTCCCAAAAAAATTGTGGAAATTAATTGTTTTGAAAATAAATTTGTGAAAAGAGTGTTAATTTTTTTTCTAATTAATACTTATTTCTGTAGTAAAGCTGAATATTTAGAAATTTCAAAAATTGCTAATATTCAATACATTTTAATTTGTTCATTGAATTTAAAAATCTATTATTGATACCACAACTAGTAAAATGTTTTACCCTTTAAATATTTTAAAGTTTAAAAAAAAAAACATTTTTATTTCATTTAAATATTATAATTAGAACAGTCAAACCACATAATTTAATCGGTCATTTGAGAAAAGCTAATAAGTTTCTTAACCTTTACAGGAAATTACAGGAAAAAAGTTTTTTTTAAATTTTTTAATGAAATATTTATACTTTGCGTAGAGAGTAGCGATTTTTTTTACAAATAATATTTTTTTTTGTGAAATAATGGTTTATCAACTGATGAAAGTACGTTTCAAGTCAAAGATAGAACCGCCAAAAAACCTGGCTTCTCAAATCTCAAATCTTCTATTCATTTTCTACCGAGTTCTAGGATGGATTATAATCAGTGAAGGGTTATCAGCCGCCCAATTTCGTGAATCCGAGTATATTTATATCTTAGGTATAGTAAATATTACGTAGCTCTCAACAATTTCAAATTAAAGAGATAGCAAATCGCGACACACATTGAATTATGAAAATGCAATCATGCCTTCACAAAAGGTGCATGATTGCGGATCAAATATTTATTTAAAATTTACTTAATAATCGGAACGATTGTTTCGATTTACCAGTTGAAATAAATTTTTATATTCCCCTTCGTCACACTAGACATACTATGTTACTGAGCTACGACAATTGCAACACTTAGGCCCGGTTGTTTGATGTTGTCACGCGGTTTAATTTGTTCAGTGTTTTGACGTTTCAAAGTCACATTCCACAGTGTAACCATTTGGAAAAATGAATAAAGTACAATATTCAATTTTTTAGCTTTGGAATCGTAAAACCAGTGATTACATTTTACTATAGTAAAAATGCGGGTGAAACAACGCACTGATAGTAGAACGATAGTAAAACCAAAATCGTTGGTAAATTAAACTATAATAAAACTCTACTTTTACTAAACGATCAAACAACCGAGTAGTATTTTGAAAGCAAAAGCGCTCGTAGAAAACGCATTTTTAACGCGTATTTACGTACTAAATACACGCTAACAGAGCAATCTCTTTGCGCGAAATTCCGTTCAGAATACCAGCCCTGAACAGCTCAGAATTCTCTTTTAGAAAGTGCAATTATTTTTTTTTTTAAATTTGAGAAGATCAAAAGAGATCAGAGAAGAGATCAGAGAAGATGAGAAGATCAGCTCTCCGCTAAAAACGTAAACTGAGTCTCATTGACAATAAAAATATTTAGCCTCTTTTTGAATGAAAAAAAAAGACATAAAAACAAAGACTTCATGAAATGATGTATTTTTTTGAGACAGAAAGTAGTTTGAATCGATTGCATGTCCTCTAACTACGGCAATCCGTTAGTTTATGGTGACGTCGCATCGTTTTTTCGTTAACAAGTCCAAAATTCTATTGCAAAACCAAAACAAAATGCAAAACAATCTCAATATAAATAAAACAAATCAATTACAGAAATTAAAATAATTATTTTTGACATCCCACCTTACCGCTTACTAATTTTCAAATAATGTTGCTCATTGTTGAAATGTTATACATTCTTTTAATCGTACTTTTTTTCAATTTGAGATGAAAAATAAATATCTTATTTTACTTCTCATCTGTACGAATATTCCTATGCAAAAAAAATACTGTCAATTGATCGCTCCGCCTAGACGTGAAGTATGCACAAACACACAATGTCAAGTCACTTGTCCATGGTTCAGGTTCTTTTTTACACACAGAACTGTATTTTTTCCCACTCAAACACAAGGGACAATGATGATATGAAGGTACCAATAAAGTAATATTAAGAGATATTGCAATATTCTATCAAATAATAACTCCCGAGATCAGATAAGCAGGTATACCTCAAAACTTTGGAAACGCTCGGCCAAATGAGCGTATAAATATTGTTTCAGAATAATTATCAAAGTGTTAAAGGTGATTTATGAAAGCTTTAAACCAAGGTTATTCTCAGATATTAATCTCGTTTCGCCACAAGCAATAATATTACTTTCCCCTAAACAGTAATAAATTTGAAATCTGGTATCTTTTAATTAATTGCGTTAGAGCTAAGGTCAATAATAACTTAGAGAAACTAACTACGTTCATAGTAGACAGAAGTTTATCACACAACAATAACTAGTAACTTTACAGTCTAAAATATAAATAACCTAATCGAAATTCAAAAGGTAAATGTGAAAACTCAAATGGTTTAAGTCTCGGTTATTTTAATCAAAATTATATTTTAGTTATTTTTGCAGCCTAAAATTACTAATATATAATTATGTTTAAATACGGATAGCGTATAGTTATAGAGACACTTTTTAAAAATTTATATTACATGAATGTTTAAAAACAGATATTAAAAAATGATTAATAAACAAAATCAATTAAAATAAAATTAAAATTAACTGTTCAGAAAAAAAACAATAACATCAAGGATATTTTGAATTTGCCAAAATTTTCGCAAACAAGTACTGGATTCAAATCCCTAAAGAGCTGTTAATTTTATATATGACAACAGAGATGACGAACATTTAGGAAAGGGAATATAGAAGTCTAGGCATCGATGGGGCTTATGACCGGTTACAGAGAGTGTAAAGGGTCCACTTATACCAGCCAGTGATAGGTCATGAGACCCGAAGATGCTTAGACTTATATATTCCGTTTTTCAAAATGTTCTTTATCTATGTTGAAATTTGTTAATCGATCAATAATAATATATGATATTTTAATTCAAACACAATTATAATTCAACCATGTTTGAGTATGTCGAAATGCGTGCAGACTGGCTGGATTTCCTCCCTAGGGTTATCCACGTGATAATATTCACATTCTATCACTTCTTCATAATATTTTAAATAATCCCACCTCGCCTGTTTATCTGAGAGAGCTCATCTAACCTCTTTCACAACACGGACTATCTCTTTGTTCTAGAAACGAAAGAACCCTTTTAATACCCTGTCATCGCTCTAATTTTCTTGCTTCCTCTTTCACAGTAGTAGCCGCTCGATTGTGGAATAATCTACCCACTAATGTTAGAGACGCCCCTTCTTTATTTACATTTAAGTCAAAATTGGAATGTCACTATCTAAATATTTGAATTGTTTCCTTATCCTTCTTCTTTCCTTCCCATCCCCTCTCCTTTCTTCATAGTATAGTGTTAATTTTTTTTATATTTATTTTTGTTAATCTTCGCTTTTAATTTTTGTATAAAATTGTAAGATTCAATATGTCCATGTATTTATAATTTTCTCAAACTGAACGGTTTGGGTGGGTAGGAAGAAATCGCTTAAGGCAATATGCCCGCCCTAATATGTATATATATTGTATATGTATTTAAAGTGTCAAATAAATAAAGGATTCAGCACTTTTACTTCACAAAAGTCAACAGATGGAAGAGTTGAGAAAATGTGGATGTTCAAACATGGGCAGAATGGTGAATGTTACAAAGTGTGTAATGTGGCCACTTAAACCAGCCAATAAAAGGTCATAAGCCCTTTAAATGCCTAGACTTCCATATTCCCTTCTCAAAAATATTTTCCCTCTCTGTTGAAATATATTTAAATAATTATAATCGTCTCGTGGGCCTCTTTTTTTATCAATGTAGTTATATCCCTTGGTATTCTCATAGATGTCTTTTTCCAAGATTTTACCTCGGAGTGGCCATCGAGTTAAAAGCACTCTACCTTCGACCTCGGGACTGAAAACTGAAAACTGGACTGAAAACTGGACAAAGCCTGCCCTCTCGCAATACGCGTGTTCGACAAAAACAGGGAACGTTTGATTTTAGGTAAACCAATTGACGTTATGGTTTTGAGTGTCAATCCTGGAATTAATAAAAGTAGTAAGGACTTACGATTTCCTCTCTTTGGCACTGCTCCAGAAAAACACTGGTATCGTTTGCAATGGTCACTTTGAACGTTTCCTTGTATGTTGGTGATTGGAAATCACTGTCACGCTCGCGGTAAGGTTTTCGTTGTGTTTTATTGTTGTGTTGTCACGCGTTGCTTTCTTGACTCGCCGTCAGGGAGGAGTAGGTACATTGGGATTCAAAACAAGGACTACCGGAATCAAAGGAAGGAATAGCTTGACACTTAAATAAAATATAATGAATTCGAAACACAGATAATTAACATAAAAACAAAATATTGATAACCCTTATATTTTTTTAAACTCATTATTGAAAAAAACACTGGCACAAATTTGTTAGGGAAAAAAACAGTAGAACAACAAAGAAATAGGCAATACCTTTCGACTGAGTAAAATTCAGCTGTGTCTACAAACTCACGGAGTTAATTAATTTTTTTAATTTACATGTTAAGTAAGTCTTTGTTCTACTTTGAAGGGGTATAAAAGGGGTTTACCTCATCGTTCTAATTCTCAAAGCAATTTCTTAATACCCATCCACAATTTATCTTTCTTCTTTAACTCATAAAGTGTCCAAGCGGCTCGACTGTGGAATCATCTCCCATTCACTGTCAGTGATTTTTTTAATTTAAAAAAAAAAAAACTTTTATTAGAATAAATAAACAAGACATTCAGTAAAAAAAATGGAACACTTAAGGTTGCACTTGCCAAAAAAGATTATGGCTCTTGTGTTTGTCAAAGTTATGTTACTACTGTATCTCTGTTTAAATCACGTCTAAAGAAACATCTCTTATATCTTCCTTAATCTTTATTCCTTTCTTATTTTCTATTTATTCCTTTTTTTCTTTGAGTAATAGTTTTGATTTAAGATAACTTTGACACATTTATTGTATCTACGATTGTGTATATATTTGTTTGCCTTTAGTTTTTTATTTTTGTTTTCTTTGAATATGTTTTGCGACTTGAATTACAAAAATTAACTTTTTATTTTATTGTTTCGTTGGAAGAAATTGCTATTTGGCAAAAAGCCCGCCAATGTACAATTAACATCATGTACAAAAAGTGAAATAAATAAGTAAATATATAATGTGAAACTTTCATTCTTTTGTTCGTTCGTTACTTTAACGTAATTCTCTTTGTGTTTAAAATAAGTATGATTAATTATTACCCCTTAATCAGTCGAGAGTATACATTAATATTATTTACATGGGCAAACCCTTTCACGGTTTATATTTTAGGGGAAACTTCGCATCATATTATTCACCAAACATCTCTACAGACTGCTTGATTATTATTCAATAGCAAGATGTGAAGAGATATCGACTTGATAGAGCTTATAAATTCAGTAACCTAGAACTGGTTTTATTGTAATTAAAGAGTTATGAATATTTGTTAACCATTTACAAGTATTATTAAAGAGGAAAATATAAATTACTGGTGATATAAAAGGAGAATCATCTAACCTTAAGCGTCCCGGGGGACACAATTGTGGACTTCAGGTATCTATTTTTTTTTAACACTGTATATGATTTTTTTACACTGGTAATACGTTTTTCGACTGATTTCAACGGTTATTTTTTCCACCAAAAATCTCTGAAAGTGAATAAGTATTTTTTTTGGTTTTGTAAACAATGTTGTTTTAAGAAGTTATTTCAGTGAGAAGTATCTAGAAAGTATTTTAGTAAATAAACCTATGAAATATTATTCATTATTAAATTGGCTTTCATAATATGTATAAATTTATTGCAACAGAGAGGGAAAATATTATTGAGAACGAAATATGGAAGTCTAGGCATTTACATGGCTTATGACTTGTCATTGGCTGGTTTAAGTCCACTTTACATCCTGCTTAACATTCACCGTTCTGCCAATGTTTAAACATCCACATTTTCTCAACTCTTCCATCTGTTGCCTTTGTGAAGTAAAAGAGCTTTTATCATACGGGTGAGATTTATCCGGCTGAACCAAATTACCTACTAAGCAACGCCTGAAAACAATTTTTCAATTGTTATACTTCTTATTTTACCAGGATTTAATTTAGATATGAATGACTCCCTAGGGAGGAAATCCAGCCAGTTTACAATCATTTGGACATACTCAAATATTGTTCATGATATGTATTTTAAATCAGCAATATTTTGAGTCGACCTCGTGATATAATGGTCAGCGCATTTGCTTACATGAACATATATTTTTTTTTTGTTGATATATTGTTATTTGATGCTTTGAAAAAATTAAAAAAACATTCAGAAGAAAGAAGGAAAAAAACTCAACGAAACCTTATAAAATGATTGAAAATATTTTTTTTAAAGTAGAAAAATGATAATAAAAAATACTTCTAATTATAAAATTAACGTATATTTAAAACTTTGACAAAATCAACCAAGACAAAATCAAAACAAAGTAAAATAAATCTAAACTTTGAATTTATATTTACAAAACGAAAACTAAAACTACCAATTAAAATGAAGATTAAAAACATGTTAATAATTTATATATTAAAAAGTTTAAAAAGTAAATAAGTAAAACGCAGTTTTTTTTAATTATTTTAATTACAGTAAACTTATAAACTTTTTATATTATAAAACAGTGCATGAGTCCAATTAAAGTTTTTCACGAATATATAATACTTTTTGTAGACACTAATAAACAAATTAACAATATGAACGAGTATTTAATAATATTTTAAGAATATCATACGAGAGAGTTAAATTTTCGAAGGTCGGGTTGTGGTCCTGTGGCTAGTGTCTCGGACTCACGGACCAAAGGTCTGTGGTTCGAATCCCACTCTACCCCAACTTGATTCCATTTTCTAATAGTGAGTTATTTACAACTCGTTGAAAATGGCCGTCAAAATTAAATATTTGGGTAAATCATAAGAACGCAAATATTTCTTTTTTTTAAAAAAAAAAAAAATTAAAATTAAATAATAATGATTTCGTTCCCAAAGAGTTAGGAGGGATGAAAAGGATAAAAAAGATTAGGATGGAATAGGAAAAAGGAGGGATTCTGTTGAGGAGATTACCCTTAAAATGCCCATAAAGAAAAGAAACACGAGAATAACGTGATGGTTATACATATTTAATTGAAGTAGTTTTAATAAAAATAAAAAAAGAATGAGAAAGTTTTGTATCAAATAAATCAAGAAAGGAACAAATTTTGTTATATTTTGTGCAGCTACGGTCAATGAAGGTTATGGAATATGAATCACTCATGATCAAATATTTACCAATAAAAAGTTACGTAATCCTTTTCACAATGTTTATTTAAAGGGTTTTAATACGCTTTCATGACACAAGAAGGCATTTTGGTTTTGATTCTAAACGTCACGCCTGGCAGTCGAAGAACGACTAATTACGCGTTAGTCATGACTGAGCGTTTTGGCATGAGTTTAGTGTCATTATTTTTAAGGGATTAGGGGCATGTCTATTTGTATTAATGTGTCAATGGTATGTACTTTTTTTGTATGATTAATAAAAGAACAAAAGAAAACAAAATGTTAGGATGTATACATGTGGAGTTTCATTACTCTGCCTAACCCCACGGAAAAATATTACGATATTAGTGATAGAGCTTTAAGCCCTCTTTTCTGATAACGCATATGGAGAAAATACCTCTGTGTTTAATCCTTTTGAGCTCCGGGAAGGATAATCCTCTCTCACACAAAGAAAAGACCCAACAGTAAAAGACAAGACAACATGGACAGATACATTGGGGTGAATTGCAAAACGGACTGATATTTTTTAAACAACGGTTCCATATTTTAAAATCACTTAATTTACATTTTATTTTATTGGTAAACATAATGTATACAATGCTTTTATACTTCCACACTTTGTATATGGATTAATAATATGGTCGCAATGTTGTAAACAGATGCAATAATCAATACAAAGAACAATGAATAATGCACTGAAAGTAACATTTAATTTTAATAAATAAACTAGAACCACAGATTTATTTAGAATAACAAAAATGCTCAATTTAGAAGAATTAATCTACACAGAAAAAATAAAAATGATATTTGAGATGAAAAAGAATAAAATAAAGACAAATATTAAATTTCATTTTAACCACAACATACATAAAATAAATACGAGAGCATCAAATAATTTAACTTGCAAACAACTTAGAACCAACAGAAAAAGAAACAGTTTTTTTGTATACAGCAATAATTTTTTACAATTCACTTTCTAATGATCTAAAAAATATACAAAACATGTACGTACTTTAAAAACACCTAAATAAAACAGTTCTTACAGCCCGCGTGACGAGTGATATGTGATATTATTTTATCAAATTTTTATTTGAACTATTGTGTTATCATATATAATATCCCCTCATACCAACACTTTTGCCGATTGGGAATATTTCAAACAAATAAAATATGTAAGATAATGTAATATGTAAAGTTTAAAAACCTTGTATTTTGTCATAAATAAAAAAATAAAAAACATGCAGTGTCGCTAACTCTACCGATTTTGGGAGTAATTTACTGATATACCTAATTTGACGGTTAATCTACTGATATTGAAATATGTTGAGCTATTATTGGTTATTTTCGTGACATAATAGAAGCCACCCCTTCTGCCACCACACACCACTACTTTTGAAATGTTTATGAGATGCGAATATGTTTTGTAAAAAAAAAACAGTTTTTAGAGCAGTGTGCCAAAGTAGCCATCCTTCCTCTCATGAAAATGATTAGGTTTTGGCAGCAATAGTATAATTATTTTTTACAAGACTACTTCAGTTAATAATGAATCTGCCAATTTATTTTTCTGAATCTATCGATTTAAGCTTGATGAAAGTTGGCAACGCTACATGGCACAATAAACATGATATCAATATTAAATTAAACAACAAAATAAAACAAACGATTTCGTCGTGATCGTAGAACAACGACGGATGTGCGAAAATTGTGACATTCACTTTCTTTTATATTTGATCTTGAAAAAGTTATTTGACATCTTTATATTTTAGGTTTTTATATTCATCAAGTTAACATGGTGTAAAAAAATAAAATAAACTGCTCTCATGTGAAGTTGAAAAAAATCACATGCGTCATTGTTCTACGATCATGAAGATTTGTATTTTTGTGAAAAAACAAGAAAACAAGATAGCTTTTACTCCGCGTTGTACCTCTCCGCTAACGGGTTGCGAGACACGTTGAATTACACTGACATAATTGTCTTCTCCCTCTAAAGTACGATTTAACGGTATAAATCGTAGTTTATCACAAATCACGGTTTTAGCAGATATGATAGGTATTTTTCTTACCACAAAATTCGTAGACAAGATGAAAAATTCGTCCGCTAGAGTTGATTTCGCTAGGTTTTTTGACGCTTCAATGTAGTAGTGGCAACAAATCCCCGATTATTTGTTTAACATATTAATTATAACTATCAACTTTAATTTTAATTTTCTCATTATTTTTTTTTCTTTAGATATCAATTGAAATTCTCGATTTACATTACTTTGTTAATTAATTTATTTTTTATCTTGTTTTGATTACATTTATGACCACACACTATTTATAAATGTATTTACTATTGTTTTTCTTATATTTTAAATACATTTAAGTAAACTACTATTCTTTAACTTAAATTGTATAATTTAACTCTATTTTCTTACTTTAAAAAAAAAATAGTTCTTTAAACTATTTTTAATGTTTATTATTTTATACATATACAGTATTATGTCTGTACTATTTTTACTTTATTATTAATTTAAAACTAATGTCTGAGCACCCAATGACAAACTATTATTGGATAGTTGATCGGGACAAAATATATCTTAATATTTTGTTTTCTTTATAATGTATTAATATTGTAATAATGTGTATATTTTATTGAATAAAAACTTTGAAAAAAAAAAAAAAAATTACTCATTTATTAACACATATTTTAACTGGATTGTGCACTGCACGTATGCACATATTAAGAAACCGCCTCTGAACCAGAGCCATAATAAGTTTCAATAAACGGGAAAAAGGTTTCTTTTATCATTTCTTTTGTAATTCTGTTGAGAAATAAACGTATCGGATTTTGCAACCCGAGAATTCAGGATATTTGTGCAATATTACAGTACCATTCATGGAGTTGCAATGGCTTAGTAAACATCCTAGTTGACAAGATAATGGGAACATTGGACAAGAAACATGGAGATTAAATTACTACCGCAAACAGTCAACTCCACTCAAGAGGAAACGATGCACGTTATACAGTAGTATGCGAATCAATGTGAACATTTATGTGTACATTTATATGTGTTTTTGTGAGATAAAGTCAGGTGGTGCAAGATGAACGATAGCTCGTCTATCAAAATCTATAGAATTAAGGCTCAGTCGGTCAGACAGAGAGGCGTTGTTGTTCCAGAATCGAAACTAAGATGTAACTATTGCGCTTATTTTTTTTTTTAATAACTATTATTTTCTACAGTGCTTTTGTTTGATACTTTTGCCCCGAACTAGAACTGAAGCCCGTTTTCTCGCTTATTTGAGTAATTAAAATTGTTCATTGACGGTTACGCGAATTATTTTTAGTAAAGGGGATAATAATTTACCCTACTTTACTTGAACTAATTCAAATTCAAATACCTGGTAGGTGCACTAGAAGTACAGAATTATTTTATTGTAACAATTCTCGTACCAACTTCGAAATGCATTCACCTTTATCCAGAATACATGGGTATGGAAGTAAGTTCGAAAAAATATTTGATATTTTCAATACTAACTCTTTAAAACATTTTAATGGAATCTCACTCGTTAGTTTTTAGAAAAAGAATGAATTTATTTAAAATATATTATTAAATTTAACTTCGTTTTCTTGGATACGTATTTTTGTTTATTTCTTTGTTTATAAATTATACTTTTGTGGATTTATTTCCAAATTCCAACTGATAAAATAAAGGTGTTATTTAAAATTATTGAAGATTTCATATTGATCCAAAAAACGTTTTTTTATAAAGTATCATTGTAATTTTTTTTTTTCATTTTTACCTAGCTATATACTAGCCACTTTATGTTCATGTTGAATTATTATTAATTTTACTTTGTTGTATTAATATTTAGAGCATAAAATTTTCTCACTTTGATTGTTATCTTTTATTTGTCATCTTGGATATTTTATTTTACTTTTTACTTTTTTGTAGGTTTTTCGAAAAAATATTTTACTTTAACTAATTTGTTTAGTTTTGTTTATTCGGTTGATTTATATAATTATATTTCATATTATATATTACATAATTAATTGTTCACTGCTGTGATTATTTCTGTAAAACTTTTTATTGTAAAAGGCTCCTTTAACCGTTAATATAAAAAATAAAATAAAATAGTACTTATATTATTACTATATTAGAAGATAACCTGCTCTGATACTCTTACCCCGGGTAACGGGTCAAGAGAAATAGTTGTGCAGATTTTAAGGCTATTATCAATAATACTATGTTTTTGGTGTAAAAAGTAGCTTATATATAAGATGATAATAAATATTCTTTCGTTTTTTGTGTTTTGTTTTTAATAGCAATATTCTGTACACAATAAACAGTTTTTTAAAAAAAAAAAGGGAATAACCCGCCAAGCTTCTATTTATAGGCTTGTCAGCAGGTGGAAAAAAGGAGAATCGGAAGGAGGTTGTGAAAAATAAACCACAACACCCAGACAAATTAAGAAAAAAAATCTTTCTTGAATTTTTTTTCTTGCTACTGGCGGGAATTGAACCTGCGACGCCAGTTTTACAGTTGGCCGTCTTACCAACTGCGCCACTAAGCCTGCCTTATTAATTTGAATAAACAAAAAAGTATGACACTCTTACCCCCCCTGACCTTCTACAAAACAATGTAAGAAACAAGTTTATTCAGGAAACAGTAAAGATAGTTGTTAAAGAACCAATCTTCAAACAAAAGTTTTTTTAAATAAATATTTCCATTTCTATGATTTTCCTACATGTTTAAGTTTTAAGGGGCATTTTTGTCGAGTTAAAAACAACTCACTATTGGAAAATGGAAATCAAGTTTTATTAAAGTGGCGTTCGAATCACGGGCTTCTGGTTTGTGAGTCCAAAAAATATTTTGGTGTGGTTTTACTTCCATGACTATTTAGTCACGGAAGTAAAACCCGGTTCGTGTTTCGTGTTTGTCATGTTTCCAAGAAGTCATTGGAACTATTTCAAGATCAATAAGGTGATTCTTCTTGGTTCGCCTAGAAACCTACCATATGTATTATTAATATCACATCCAAGTGCTAAAATATAAATTTCTAAAATTTATTCTACGATAAAATTCAAGGTTATTGAATCTATCATTCAAACACCTTGACGTATTTCTGAATAAAACAGAAAGATATCTAAACTAGTACTGTGTATATATTTTATTCCTTTAAAAAACTATATTTCACAAAAATCTGCTTGTGATTGCATTAACTTAGAGCACAATACTCTATATATCAATTTATACCATTTTCCATGTATGTAGGTTTTTATTGTGGTTGTTTGTATCGGGTGTTTTTTAAATTTAAAATGACAGTTATGACCTGTCATTGGCTGGTTTAAGTAACATAATTTTTTAAGTCTGACGGTGTACGCAACCTTAAATATGCATTTTGCAGAAAACAGCTAGACTTATTATTGAATGATACCTACCTCATTCAAATTTTGAATGTATAAAGTAATATTCTGAATTTTTTAATTTTTTTTTATTACGGGTATTTTTAAATTAATGCATTTATCAAATTTATTTAAGGAAACAAGATTTCTGAAGGCATTAATCCTCCCATCAGCATCTACACCGTAAAAATTTTCTAGTCCTGTGGATGTTTTCTGCAAATTGAAAAAAATATTTTTATGCTCAAATTTATTTTCAGAAGCTGATTATTACAGTTATTTGTAAAGAAAATGGCTAACTATTTTAAACAGACCATAGAATTGACCTTACGGCACTCGATCACACCAATATTTAATTCTTTCAAACGTTCAATTGTCGGGGTGCCTCAAGGTGTCACGATCCTCAGTCATGAGGAAAGTGACTAAGATATTGAATAGGAAATAATCTAACGCCGTCAAATTACAAGATCGTAGAGGCTAATAATTAGTTAAACCACGATTTTACGAAGAGCCCTATACGTTTGGTTAACTGAACACTGATTTTTAAAGTGAATTTCGACAATTTGCAAGCGTTCTTCGAGTGAAAGAAGTTCTATAATTAATTAAAAATCATATTTAATTTGAAAAGAGACAGCATAACCAAACAAAATTTCTATCAACACGGCTCGTTGTAATATATTGTTTTGCTTCTAAGAAAATGAATGCCTAGACTTCATTATTTCTTTCACGAAAATGTATCATTCTCTTTTGCAATAAATTTGAATCCGATGCTAATTTTTTAAAAGGCTCATACTTTACATGAATTCATTTTCGTTGAGGTCCGTAATGCTAAATAACACAATAAAAACGGTTATAAAAACAAGTCACGTACATATCACGTATGTGTAAGCATACATATTATGTAGGTCATCATATAATACACACATAAATAAAAAACTTTCAACTTCCTTCGTTAGATCGTAACGCCATTTTGGATCTTTAATTTATAAGTTGGAGAAAATAGTTTCAAACAGCTGTTTACATGCTCTGTAGACATTATTTCTTCAAAAACAACAGCAATACAGTTAATTTTAACTTAATCGCCCCCATTACAGCAATTTATAGTCAAGATGTTGTGTGAAATTAACAATTATTTGTTGGTTTGAAGTATTATTTTCCGTCAATGTATTAAACGAGCGGATATATTAATTTAAGGGCACTAGATCAAAAAAGGAAATTTCCATCGAAAAAATTGATAAGATATTTGCAAAAAAATGAAAACTATTCAAAATATTACAATACAGATGGATAATATTTGAGAGAAGGGAATATGGCAGTCTTTTGAAATAAACGGCACTTAGTGCCTTTTACGTATTAGTTACAAATACAATTAAATATATATACATGTAAGCATACTTATAATAAAATACAGAGCATTTACAATAATTTTATTAATTAACAAATTAAGAAAGTCTAAAAAAGATAAGCCATATAAGAAAAAAAATAATACCAATTATAGAATTATGGATAAAAAATGATGATTTGGAATTATATTTTTTATTAATTAATTAGAAATACTTTGAACCAGTTAAAAAAAAACGAAGAAAACTATTTTGAATAACACACACTGATAAAAAAAATAAATTACCTTTATTTTTATTTAGAACTAATACTTAGGTAAATAGTATAAATTTATGCATAAAAATATACAATGATGTAAAAGGGAATTGATGGAGAGAAATATTTTGTACTTATGAACAAATTCAAGAAAAGAAACGAAAAAAGAAAAAAAACACTCATAAAGAACAATATATATAATTTATAAATAATTTGCTGCACATTCACCATTTTGCTTATGTTTGAACACCCATATTATATTACACAGTGTGTAAAGTGACATAAGCCTCGTAAATGCATAGACATCCATGTTCCCTTCTCTAAAAGGTTCTCCATCTCTGTTGTAATATCTTCATTTGTATTTCATGTTGTCCCTATCGGGATTCAAACCAGAGACTCCTTGCGTAGTAGGAAATATGATTAGCAGTACAGCACAAGGCGAGCTAATCTCAATTCGATTTTCTTTTCCAGAATTTTTACCTGAGATTAGACATCGCGTTGCGTCGAAAAAACTCGTCCTTGTGGTCAATCACTTTTTTTTATCACGGTGTTTATCACGCCAATTAAAAGTTGTAAACAAACACTAATTTATACGTGTCTGTAATTACCGACAAGTGCGGCCATTGTCATTGAGAGGCTGGAGTGTTATCCTGAAGCGCCTTCGCGAGCAAAGATATTTTTTAATACCGTATTTACGACGTGAATACGCACTAAACGCGGAACCCTGGCAAGGCTATCATGGCTCTACTGTCGTTGGTATTGACTTACCAATGTAAAACTGTCTTTTAAGCTTACGCTTACACTAGAATAAGTTCAGAACTAGACTAAATGCTGCTCCAGGTCTTTGATAACAAACGCTATCTTCATCGGTACATATCGAGACGGTATAAACTAACATCAAAACACAAAATGAGTGTCATGAAAATGACCTTTTTATGAATACAAACAAGTGTAGGTCTATTCAATTTACAAGAAAAATAAATAACATCGTTTTCAATTATTCAATCGATTATACAATTTTAATGAACGTCGAGACAATTTGAGATCTTGGGATACTTATTGATAAGAAATTTAAACTCAACTATCCGATATATAAAGCGTCCAAAATCTGTAAATTTATTTTGTGAATATCTAAGCCGTTCAAAAGCTCAAAAATTGCAATTAAAATATATAAATAAATAATTTGTTCTTAGTTTACTTGAATTTTGTTCTATAATATGGTCTCCTAATTATTATATTCATATAACGCGGATTGCATGGGTGCAACGTAAATTTTTTAAATCGTTTATGTTTAGAATGGGATCAAATACTTTCATGATTAATTTTTATTATTGTCTAGTGTACTTTCATATCTTAGGTTAAGAATTCAGAAGGATTTCGGCTGGTTTGATATTCTTGCACAAATTAATATTTAACTGTATAGATGCCCATGATATCCTTGTTCAGATAAACCTTAATGTACCTCGCCGTAACTTGCGTACCAATCCTGTTTTTTCTGTGGGAAATTATAAAACCAACATCGGATTACTTTCCCCTCTGCCAAGGATCCTAAAAACAGCAAACAGAATCTCAATCACATTTAACAGTACTGGCGATGTGTTCTTACAGCAAAGGTAAGCATACAAAAAGCAAGCGGTGTTGTCACTCCTGACTCGCGATGATACACTTGCCACATCCTCCTAAATTATGTCATAACTTTTTCCTTTTGTAAATTTTTATAGATTTTATGATTGTTTAGATTAAGTGTTATTATAAACATCTACTCATTAATGCCAATCTGTTAGGTCTTCCATAACCCTTTTGATTGACATTTATTGATAGAGTTTTTGATATTTGTTGGTGGAACTGCGTTTAATTCAAAAAATTCAAATACGTATATAGTTTTATTCCACTTTTATTTATATTTTTTACAAGTGACCGGGTTTCGGCGTGACCGACTTCGTCAGACAGGTCAGACTGGTCAGACCAGACCAGTCGTGATGGGGTCCCGCCAAAAAAAGATAGATCAATTAGTATTCCACAGTAAAAAAAAAATCAAGAACCACTGCTCTAAGTTAAACTGAGTTTTACTCTAACTTTTTCTATTCAAACACGTTTTCCTGAATTTTTCGATAATCACAAAATACGAATAATTGAATACTTTTAATTAATTTGCGCCATGTCGAAAAGTTAATAACTCTGTCAAAAGCATGAAAATAGCTACTAAAAGCCATTATGTAGAAACTCTCACTCCAAAATTAAATTACCAACAAAAAATACCATATAATCTTTTACAGAATATTTGATTTTCTCTTTTTTATGTTACACAAAAATATTAGAACTGTCTGTTTATTATAGGAGCAAAAATTCATTGTCATTTTCTTGTATTCCCCACGAACGGGCCATGCCTTTGTGGGATTTTTTGTTTACTATTTTTATCAATTAAATGTATGTCATTGCTTTGTAATTATTCTCAATTTACCTTTTATGTATATTGTAAAAAAAAATCTGAACAATTAAAACAAATTCTGCTTAAAAAGAAACGTGGTCTGACTATTCTTCATACAAACGTAATCTTATATTCCCCCCCTAGATTATGACACTCGAGCTGTGATTTTTTCGCACAACAAAGATATTTTCCATTAGCCTG
The DNA here is from genome assembly GCF_059751315.1 of Micrasema longulum. Classification (NCBI taxonomy): domain Eukaryota; kingdom Metazoa; phylum Arthropoda; class Insecta; order Trichoptera; family Brachycentridae; genus Micrasema; species Micrasema longulum. The sequence goes on from NW_028279024.1 coordinate 47,022, forward strand.
TCTCTATTTAGCTTTTTTGATAAATTGTTCCTTATGGAAGCTAATATCATCCAAAAACCTGTTTTATTTTAAAAATAGACTCCTTAAATTAAAAAAATAATGTATTATCAATATTCAAAGCATTTACTCTGTGATCAAACATTTTACTAAATGTAATTTAATATTTTATAAGCACTTACCATATGTTCTATGTTAGGACACCAATTAAACTAACATGCAAAACCCACTATACACATTCACTATAGTTTTCACAATGTTTGTGCAACAACTAGTATTTAATGACATTTAGTTATAAAACGATGTTTTTGGCTAAAGAACTTGCGTGACTGGTTCCATTGCAGCACTAAGTCCTTGATCAGGGTAGCTTCCAACAAAATAAGAATGAATGAAGATTGCTGCGATGATCTCCAACCTCCATCGGGGAGAGGAAAGATAAGAAGAAGAATAATAATATTTCAAATCTATAAAGACATTCTAATATTGAAAACTGCACCTAATTGTAAAATCTCGCTAAGCGGGTCAAAAATGAATTAAAAAATAACCAGGTAAATTATTTTATTTTTCTGTCCAGGTAGACGAAGAATAGAGTTTTGTATGTTTTCCACTCGATGGTTACTCTCTGGTAATTATCGTAGAAATAGAAATCAAGTGGAGGTGAGTCCGCTTCGTAGTGTAGTGGTTGGTGGATTTGCCAATGTTCTAGGCTCGATTCCCTGTAGGTTAAACATTAAATATTAGTTTTAAAGGTGGTAACTACGTGAGTATATTTTATTATTTCTTGACTGGCATTACAATCAAATAGGTATTACTATTTGATTGAAATCGCCAAATTTGAGGTACCAACGCAGTGACCTATGTACCACTGGGTACAAATAGGTAAATGATGATGATGATGAGGATGATGTACTTGTCTTAGAAATACAAACAGAGGGAGATATCCTGCAAACATAAATAATATTAATGTAATAATAAAAAAGGCTATTTCATATAAAGGTTTCTAATATGCAGGATCAAAGGATATAAAAATCATCCATAAACATCGGTAACGGCCTTTTTTCTGATATTTGAAGCTATTATCCGATGAAACATTCATTTTATGAAGGATCCAACAAGTGTAATAATTTATATGGCAGGTGGGCACTTAATACCATAAAAATAAAGGATTTTCAATCCTGGGGAAGGATTTATACTCCTTTCATTGGGACAGGAGAAAAGTTGAATTAATTTATTACCTACGATCGTGGCTAATTTTCGTTAAAGGAATTCTAAAGTTTAACCGCACACTTTTTTCGTTTCAAAGTGAATGACCAGAATCTAATGTAGACTTCGAATTTTGAAGATCTTGGCATTTTTTTTTGTGAGTTTCCTGACATTTCATGATCAGGTCTTAACAGTTTGTAGTAATTCTTCAAAGATTTTAGGATTTTTCCTGTTAAAACGAGGGTCTTCGGAAATACACGAGTACTGAGAATTCTTTATAACTCGTTGGTGCGAAGTAGACCTGAAATTGGCTCGACGATGTGGGGACCATAGGGGGTTAAAGTACTCTCTTATGGTGGAAATAGTTCAAAGGAAATTTCTTCGATTTGTCCATGGGGCCTATAATCCATGTGTCTATCTCACTGAGTTTTTCCAGTGTATGCTTTGGTAACAACAGTTTAAAGACCTGAAAGGTTGTGTATCTAACATTTGGCATACATATATCAGTTACTTTCTGTTAACTTATATAATTTATTTTATTTTATTTATTATGGATCACGAATAATAAATAATACATACGATATTGGGAAAATAATTAAAAATTGTTATGCTGTAATAATGTATATGTAAATACAAGTTAAAATAGCATACAATTGAATTCCATCAAGAATTATCCATTTTCTTATTTTTCTGGTGCCTTATCAGGGCCGCCCGACATTAGCGATACTGACGACACTGCAGCAAAAGCATATCAGTCCTGCGCTACTCCACAGCCAGGACAATTGGACAATTACTTATTAAATGCACTCGCCACAGTAATTCCTAGGAAAAGAGTGGTTTTCCGTTGCCTTCTCTGGTAGATTTTTTTGTCGGAGTTGCCTTTCTTGAGCCGGTTGATTCTGGTTTGGAGGCGCCAAAAACTCGCTTTTCATTCTCTCGTTATCTGCTGCGATCACACCATCATGAGTGTGATCCCATTTCCTGGAGTTCACGATGCAGACGCTAATGGGCTGGACTAGTTAGTAGTGTTGCCGGTGGAATGCAACTGGGCATTCGCAGCATTTTATAGAATCACACCTTCCAGCAAGATGTGATTCACTGCGACCCTATTGACGGTTCGAACCCCTCTATAAATAACTTAAATCAAAAGAATTTGGTATGTTCAGATATTGTTCAATAATATGTGAACACGATATGAATAAATGAGTAAAAAATGTTAATGATTTTTCGCTTTGTTTTAAAATTGTCCAGCTTAATTAAATTATTTTAATATTATGGAAGTTATGACAATAATGAGTACTTACAGATTATTACAAATTATTTTACCTAACTAACATAAAGGACTATTTGATATTATAAATTACGTTACAGTTCTCCTAAAATTACATTATGTATCGTTATGTATATAAATATCAGCATTACTGTCTACATAACTATATTTATTTATTTATTTTTTATATATATACGGCCTAAACCAATTACAACAGTTACATGAAGAAACATAAATGTAAGAAACTGAACAAAAAGAACATAAAACTATTTAGCAAAGACAAACAAGGGCAAAACAATAATAGTTTACAATATATAAAAAAAAACGAAAGATCAAAAACTTTGAGCTAAAACATGCCAATCCAACTTCATCCCACACTGTTTAGTCGCGAAGAGATCTACGAAAAGCCGGAAGATCTATCCCAAAAAATTCCAAGTCGTGTGATGAATTGACTAATCTACACATTCTGGACATTGGGGCATAAAAACCAAAGTTGCTCTTATAAGATTTTATAAATAGCAGATTTTGACTTCTAGTGACACGGTTGGGAACATAAAAAGAAATTGATTGCAACAGAGATGGGACATCACTTAAAGCATTAAGTATTTTGAAAATGCATATAAGGTCCATCTCAGTTCTACGTCTCTTCAATGAAGACAGATTAAGAGATTGCTCTATTTCAAAATAAGAATAACTACCCCTTTGTAATCCGAGCAACCATGCCAGTTTTCTTAAAAATATGAATCCTGTAGAATGGAGACCAAATAGGAGAAGCGTATTCTAGATGGGGTCGAACTAGTGAGCAATAAAGAGTTTTGATGGTATTAATATTTTTGAAGTCCGCCGTCACTCTATTGCTAAAACCGAGAAGTTTGAGAGATTTGTTTACAATATTATCAATGTGTTCATGATAGGAGAGTTTACTATCTAAAGTAATGTCAAGATCCTTTATTGACGAAACCATTGAAAGGGAAATATTTTTTAATTTGTAGTTGAATTGTATAGGTTTTTTTCGTCGCGAGAAATATATTATTTTACATTTGTCAATGTTAAGTTGAAGACGATTGATGTCGCACCATTCATTAAGACAATTAATATCATGTTGAAAAAGAAGACAATCACTGGGAGATTCAATTAGTTTAAGTACCTTGTTGTCATCAGCAAAAAGACAGAATTTTGTATTTCAAAAAACATTGATAATATCATTTATAAAAATATTAAATAATAATGGAGCAAGGAGCAAGCAAATATTATATAATCTAAACATACATGATAATGCGTTTAGGTTTTTTTTTTATTTTTTTTTTTTATTATATTGAAAACATATTATACATAATTATATACAATATTCCCAAGGAGTTTTTTAAAAAAAAACTCATTTAGGGACATACAGATAATAATTTTTTTAGAGACGTTTTTAAATTTTAAACTATAATATTATTTAACAAAAGCAGAAAAATTAAAATTATTATATACTACAAATTAAAAAGGGTATGAAAAATACTTGAAAATAACAGAATAAACAGAATACTAGGCATGGAAATAAATTCAAAATAATCTTTACATTATGCAATCTGGGAAAGAAAATTGAAAAAGTTTAAAAATTACATGGATGTATATATACATACTGAACTAGTACAAAATAAAATCATTTTTTTTAATTAACAAAATATGCGCACACCCAATACAGGTTAATTTTTTTTATCAAAAACGTTGAAAATTTGAAATTATGTATACAAGCCAAAAAAAGTATATAAAAAGAAAAAAACACAAATAACATTTAAATAGTATTAAAAATTACATATACAAGCAAAAACGGTGAAATATTAAAAGGTATATGTTCAAGATGCGCATTCTCTATAAACTAACATTATTTATTCAAAGTACTTCTGGAAAAAATAATTCTTAATTAATTCTTGGTTAATATTATTATTGAAGATTGGAAGATAAAATGTAGTGTATGATCTCAATCGCTGACTGGGGACATTCTCTTAACAAAATAATTAGTCAATATTTCAATAAGTTATATTATAAAGAGACAAAGTCTAAAATCTGTCTCTTGAATTTCAACTTATCTAGGCTAAAATGTTCTAGCCGCGGATTATAAGCCTGATCTAATATTTTCACATTGCTCCAAATCATCTGCCTATTTTATCTTTATGTGATTAATATTTTAGAACAACGTTTTTAATAACCAAATTATGTATCTTTTAATTTTAAAGAAAACTTAGAAAACGTTTTTTACTCCTAATTTTTTAATAAGACATTTATAATTATAAATATAGAAATTACAACGCACTCAGTATTGATGTAGACATTTTTAACTGCGCGTTGCATTTGTACAGAAAATTTCTTCATGGGGTCGATTATTTGGGATAGTTGCTGAATGTGCATCTTGAGTGGTTTATGCTATGTATATGTGCCGCATGTAATGTATATGTTTGTGAATGTTTTATATGTGCGTTCATGTGTGTGCGTGGATCGCTCGGAGTGTACATTCAGTATTTTTATTTATTTTAATTTATTACCTCCATGGAAAACGCAAATGTCAACAATTATCCTTTTTTCACTTAAAATTCTTATTTATTTTTTTTGTAACATTTAATGTTTATATTTTTTTAATTTATGAAAACTTAATTGGTCTTTTTATATTACTTTTTTTTTGTTTTTAATACTTATTTTGTATGACTGTATGTTTTCTAAATAAAATAATTTTAAAAAAAATATCGACCGTGTTCAGGTCAAAGGCATTAACTCACAATTCTGAAAAAAGCGATTTCATTATTTCGAACGTGTTTTAAACCAATTGCATGTGTCTTACACATATTCTGGGAAAATAATTGAAGCCAATAGACGTTTGCAGTTCAAACTCTTTTTCTCGAATATATGTAAGACCAACGCAATTAGTTTAAAACACATTTGAAACAGTGAAACTGATTTTTCCAGAATTGTGGTTTAGTGCCTTTGACCTGAACAGACTCGATATCCATAATTAAACCATTGTTATTTTAATAAAAGTTAAGGCAAAATTTGTTATGAAATTCAGATCTTATTTAAACTTATAAACGCCATGTTCGACCACGATGATACTTAATTTCAAGTACCAGCTGTGAAACGGGACCACGAGTTTTCAAAGTGAGACCACTTGGAAATCGTCAAAACTTCTTCACAAAGCAAATTAGATTTCTCAATTTCTACACTATTCCCACATTTTTTTTATTTTTTTGCTTTATATAATTTTTTGTACATAATGTTATTTGTACATGGGCGGGCTTATTGCCAAATGGCAATTTTTTCCAACCAACCAATAAAATATTTTATTTTTTTTATAATTCAAGTCACAGAACATATTCAATAGAAAAAAAAAATAAAAAGCTTAAGATATATAAAAATAGAAATAAACGTATTTGTTTATAAATTACCTTAAATTGAAACTATTACTCAATGGGAAAAAGGAAAAAAGAGGAAAGAGGAAAAAGGAAAGGAGGAGAGATTAAGGAAGAGAAACAAGATGTTTCTTCAGACGTGATTTAAAAATTAATTATCAATGAATTATTCAACTTTTGTTACGAGCTAATATTTGAATCTTTAATTAATTATCTGTGGAGATCGTCAGTACTTTCCTACTACCCACCAAAAGAGATTCAAATAGTATAAAGCCAAAATAAACGTTTTTAATTTCATTTTATTCCTGATTTTTAAGGTTCTTAACATTGCCATCTGCCAATTTAATACAATGTGGGCCTCATAAACTCGGAATAATGTTACACTTAAGTATAGTGGTGTAATTCAGATACTATCAGAATTAAAGTGGTAGAATAAGGATAGTATTCCCATCCAAATTATTAAGTATGGGGTATCGCTGTATTCCTGATAACGTTAATGTAACTATTTATTTTGATTGTATTTTTCGGTAATCCAATATTAGTTTTTTTTAGAATAAAAGACAATTTTTTCAAATGTGGAACCAGTCGATTTCAGTCTTACGCTTCGAGCGTAAGACAAACCTTATATTCTTGCAACGAAAAATTCCAATATACGCTGCCATTGATATACTAATGCAGTACCCTATGCACCATTAGGTGCGGAAAGGGATTGATGATAATGATTTTTTTGATATTTTTAATCTCAGCTCCAATGTTTTTTCCGCGGTAGTTTGTGGCTACAGATAGCCCTAAAGCCCCCAGGTACTCCTAAACTCCATACAAAGAAAATATGTCCACTGCGTTGGAATTATTTTTGTAATTTTTTAATTTTTAAATTTAAATTTAAATTTTATTGATAAACAATTACGGGTTACATACATTGAACAAAATATTTTTACTTTTAAAATTCATATTCTACTGTTCATGATAATATTTTTAACATCTTTTGTAAAGGTTGTCTGAGTCTTTTGTTTGGTTTTGTCTGATAGTTAATTGCATAATTTCAGTCCCTGGTTTATTAGTCTCAACTGTCCTTGTCTCGTTTTAGAAGGTTGTATATGATATTTCTCTGTTATTATCGTATTGTGTCTATGTTTACTACAATATTTTTCAAGTTTTAGTTCTTCGTCTACAATTACATCAGTCGCTAATTTATGAATGAATTTTAAGGATTCTAGTTAAAAGAGTTCAGTTGCATTTAGTTGCTTAGTTTGTTTAAAGAGTTCTTTAGTTGCTGTTAGATAGATGAGGTCATATACTAACTAATATATTTTATTTTGCTGTTTTTGTAGTCTGTTTATGTCATTTTGATTTTCTGTCCCCCATAGTAGTTGCATATAACATATTTTAGTTTTTACATAGGCTTTATTAGATTTTTTTCCGTTTTCGGAACAAAGTTTTTGTGTTAAAAAAATAAACTCGAGAATGTCACCACTTTGCTAATTAAATTGTTGATATGAATTGTCCATGTCAGTTGTCTGTCTATTGTTAGTTCTAAGTATTTAACATGTTCAATTTCAGTTAGTTGTTTGTCATTTATGTAAGCATCTGCTTTATGATATTTTTTTCTAGATTCAAAATGGATAATATTGCTTTTTTTTCATTGAGTGTAAGTAAGTTTGTGTTTGTCTATTTAGTCAACATAGTTAGGTCTTTGTTTATGTCATTGTTTGTCACTACGTCTGTTTATTTTTTATGAAATAGTCCAATGTCGCATCACCTTTTCAAAGAGACTTCCAGGCTTTGTCAAGAAGGAAAACATTTTACTAATATGAAGGAAGGTAAACATATGTTTAGATAAAATACGGGGTACGGTGAAAATAAATGCCTATGTGCTTGTAAAACACGAACAAATCAAGCAATAGCAAGTAGAAGAACAATTTTTTAGCTTAAAAAGCATATATTTATCTTTCAACATAGTCACCGTTAAGTCTAATACCAAAGAATTATAATAGTCCAGAAACCGCGTACGCCATCAAACTGAAGCTGACTAAATAAATTAGTAGTTTTTCGTTTTGGCTATTAGTTTTTTTCACATATTTTTTAAAATTTATTTTTTCAAAAATATTTACACAAAAGTCTCAAAACTAAAGTCCTGCTGAATTGTAAGCATACAATTTGAAGGCGGGTTCTTATATGTTGCTTCGATTTATCATACTTAACCTACATTAATCATAATTTTATCTGAAAAGCATTACATATTATCATACAATATTATATTACATTAATAAAAATTAAAATCTATCATCAATACAAAAAAAAACCATTCGTTATAATTTGAGCATACGCCTTTATTAAACTTCTTTCTTTAACTCATGCGCCTTTGTTTACTCCTGTATTTAACTCACTATTTTCAAAATAGTTTGGTGACATGTTAAATATTTTAGGTATAATGTATCGCAGTGTCCTTTGACATATTTATTACAATATGTATTGACAGCTAGCCCTTCCATACTAGAAAACCTGGTATTTTAACCATGTACCAATTTGTGTTTATACTTGGAGTGCGACGCATGCTGACAAATTAAGTTATTCCAAAGTAGAGCCCTAACTGATAATTCATTTACAGATTTTTACATCAATAATATTGATATAATAAATAACCTTTACGTTTCAGTGTTCAAAATCACGTAACGATCTTCGATCGATTTCAAAAGATCTTGTTTTTCGTGTTGTGTCGTTACCGAACGTTACAAGGTACTGCCTTTCTTGACTCACAGCTAGAAGAGGAAGTGACGTCAGGACTGTGGAACTCAAGACAAGGATCACTGGATTTCAAAGGTTGGGATGGATTCACGCCCGAATCAAATACACACAAATCCGAAACTATAAGTAATGCAAAGAATAAAATAAAAATGGTACATTATTTAAATTTTATAAGTATTTTTGCTTACTATTCCACAGGTAAAAATGTTCTGAGATAGCTAGAAATTATTATTCAGCTTTTTTTTATAGGCATTTTATTAATAATATTGTTAACATAAATTTAATGTTCTTGCTCCATATTCTATGGCTCGTAATATATATGGGTTTTATTTAGTACAAAAATTGTATTCTTTTTATTTATATGTAATAAACATGACAGGCTTTTTAGCAATTGGAAAAAAAACTGTCAAAAATAATTAAAGGAACGTTCAGTAAAAATAAAATATAAAAAACACTAAAGAATTCCTCATTCGTCCATTTACTTACATGATGTGCAATTTTAACATACCTCTCACATTTACCGAGTCATCTGAAAGGTATTACAAGAGATCCATCAAGCTTACAAAAGCGTGTCAAAATTTACTCTCTTAGGTATTTTTATTTGTAAAATTAAGGCATATACAAAGTTACCAAAGATAAAATGATTATCGTCCTCAAGGTATAGTGGTCAGTATATTTTCCTACCTTGCAAGAGGTCTCGGGTTGGATTTCCGACATGGTCGACATAATTTTTTTATTTAAAAACGTATTTTTGCACTAAAATATTATATAAACGCAGCCAGCCATAGAAAAATGAAACTGATATAATAGCACCTTTGTGAGAAGAGGGAATTATCAAATCTACACAACAGTTGGAATGTTTTTGACTTTGACAAATGATTAACAATGAATAAATTAGTTTTTTTGGTAATACAAACAAGAATCTTATTATGTATTTGAAGAGTGTAAATGAATTTTAAAGTACTGTAAGATTTTTCTAGTCCTGTGGGTGTTTTCAGCAAATTGAGAAATTAATTTTTTGTGATTGGCACTATTTTCTGAAGGTGATTTTTACAGTTTTTTTGTATGAAAGCGGTCTGGATGTTTTTAGCAGAACATAGAATTGATCTTACTGCAATCGATATCACCAATATCTCATTTTTTTCTAAACTGTAGACTGGCTACTTCCTGCATAACTACGTTCATTTCATAGTCCCCGGATTGGCACATGAAGCGTAAGACTAATCATATTACCTTCATGTAATAAAAACGATCACGAAACACTGTGATTTGGTGTACCAATGCAGTTCTCTATCCACCATTAGGTAAGGAAAGGTAATAATGATTATGTTGATAAGATAAGCATATTTTGTATTTCAATATCAAGAGTGCAATTATTTTATAATCGTATCTTTATATATCTTAAATTCGTTGTTTAAGATTGATCAATTCGTCATAAGTATGTTATTGTATAAAAATGAATAACTTCAAAATACTTGTCACAATATTGTGTTATTCATTGATGTAAACAAATAATTAGAAGGGGATAAGGTAGAGTTTTGTCATTGATTTTTGTTTAAATTGAAGGATCTATCTAGGATCTTGTAAATTCAAAAAGTATGTTACGTAATTATATCCTTACTATAGTATACTATCTTAAATCGTCAATTTTTTATTAAAAAAATATACTATCTTAATTACTTAAGTATTTCTGAAATCCGTTGAGATCAGTACATGTATTCCTTTGATAACTTTTTATTATGCATAAAATAAATAGCATCTCGAAATTCCTATTGAAGTAAATAGAATTACTGACGCCAATCGCGAAGTTCTTCATCACAAATGTCTTATTACTTCAAACGTATTTTCTCACATATTCTCTTAACTTGCTAAAATTTTGGATGTTTTTTTCGCACAATAACGGATATTTTTAACTGCCTAACTTTATATATTTCCACAGGGCCGCTCTGGAAAAATCTGTGGTACCCTCATACGAGTTACATCGCGTAAAACTACGGATTCATCCGACAAATTGACAACTCTTAACTCCAGGAATGTAATAAAGGAACTTATATTTTAAAGTATTAATTGTGATTTAGAATATGTTTTTCTGAGTCCTGTGAGTATTTGAACGCGCCCATTGTCTACAGTGTGCTGGGTTTAATAAGTAATAATATTTTTTACTGTGTTAAAACGCGTCGACAGCTTGCCCACCACATACCACATAATGCACACCGCACACCGCACACCGCATCTAAGGACATAAGTCTCCTTGGCGGTGCCCGCATAAAGAAAAAATTGCTTTCTTCAATATTGAAAACTAATAATTTGTAATTAAATTTACCATGACCTGATAAAACTGCGTAGTCCAGTGCTCGAAGATAACCCTAAAAGATTTTAAGCGTTGACGGATTGAAGGGAAAAAGGGTAACTTTCTCTGTAGCTCAATCACAAATAACTATCGACGTGATAATAAGCGACGTAATAACAATTTCTCATCATGGTTGTTCATCGTTTTCGCGATCACAATGAAACATCCGTGAACACCTAATATTAAATGTCAAAATATTAACGTTTCGCAACGCATAACCTTGTTGTGTAATCACACATTGAAATTTCACCTGTATAAATAATAAAAATATTCCAAAACTGCTATTTTTTTATCATTTTTATTGCATTTATTATGCCGGTGGTTGGCAAGCCAAATGTCAAGAAAAGCTGTCGCGATAGTAATTGTTATAAAAAATTACTTTCTTGTATGAGATACTCTTTACTATTTTGCAAATGCAATACATTGTAATATTTTTATAGTAAACGCCAATTTTACGCCAATGAATTGTATTTATTTACGAGGAAAACAAAAAACAAATCGACACGAACGTTGATTTAGAGATTACACACGCGTTGACATTTGACTGCGATAACTCAAGCTTGTTCATTGTGATCCCTCAAATGCTAAACATGTTTTTAAGCGCGTCGATAGTTATTTGTGGTTAAACTACAGGAGGGGAAGATTTCCATCGCGATTGCCAAGCATCAAAAAGAGCATTTAAAGTCATACAAAGTCATAAAACGCGTCGACACCTTAAGTACATGTGCACTTCGCGTTTATCTAATCTATGAACTCTCCTGAGTTTTCTGTTGACCACTGCAGCAAAACGAGCTTTGCTATAACTCTCGATCGACACCTGCGAGTCCTACGTAATTCGTCTCATGGATTCGTTTTCCCCTATAATTTCCTTGATGTCCGTCGGGGTACGTGTTACAAAGGGCACGGCGTCCTGTCGAATGCGTCCCTACTTCCCCAGTGCTCGCGTTCCATGTGGATGGAATTATGGAAATGTGCCCGAGTATTGTTCATCCTAGAGCACCTTAACTTTACCCCTTCAGTTAAATACACTCCATTTATTCGCTGTCGCATTAGTCTAATACTGTGGCTTATAGGAAACTGTCTACGCGTAGCTAAAGTTTAGGATGTACTTTCCATCATTAAACAAGCTTGTAACTTACAAATGTCATTGTAGATTTATTACTATTATTTTGTAATATTCACGGTTAAGAAATGGTGTAGAATTGACAGTCTAAAAAAGATCATCTGAAAAAAACGAACAATTACCTGATAGTGCTTATTTGACAAAAAAATAAATTATTTTTGTTATAAAACTCTTGATCTAAAAGATTACAATAAAACGTAGCATATAAACAGAATCTTTTTGAAATAATGAAGATACCGAGTCAAATCATATTATTTTTAATGAAATCGAATCTCATGAAGCCCCGTCGAAAATTAGCATCGAAAATAAGTAACATAAATCGAATAAAATGTAAGGTTACGAATCAAAATGCTTAATTATTAAATACAGATTTTACGCAGAATTGAGAAAATGTTGAATGCTATTAAAAGAGAAGCCAGAAAAAATATTCAGATATGTGGAATAATAAATATCATCAAACAAAGAAAAGATAGGTTTTATTTTATTCGTAGATTTAAAAATTATTATTCGTAAAAGTATTTATTTAAAATCACTTTATTTTTTCTGAATAATTCAGGAAATTGTAGTTTTAAAAAAAAAAATTACCAAACATAATATTTTGGGACAAATGTAATCCGATTTTAAGTAAATTTTCAAATTTTACCAACTGATTTATGTTTTCATGTATTTCTGTGAATGGCTGTCATTGGTTTTGATCTGTGTATATGTATTTTTAATTTGTAATTGTACTTTTGATAAATAAGTAAAAAAATATAAAATAGTTTTAGAAAATTTATGTACAAAAAGTTGAACTAATAGAGACACGCGATGTTATAATGTAAGCGACGCTGACGATATAGTTTTTCTTAGTTCAGTTTATGGACATAGTTATAAGTTTAGCCCAACTACGATAATGGCGAAAGTTAAAGTGACATCCTTCTTATTTCAAGAACTTGTTCTAGAAAACAACTTAAATAGCTACCTAATCGAAGGTTTCAACCGCCTTTTGTTAGCGAAGGTTTTTAAGGCTGTTGTGTCATAAAAAGTAAGGGAAGCATACGAGTTAGCCATTTTAAAAGGCTGTTTTTTTTATAAAAGCGCAGTTAAAATACTTGAGTAAACATGCATTAGCTTAAACAAAAAAAAAAAAGCATAAAAAATAAATTTAAAAGTTTTGTATTTTAAGGTATAATTTGGTTTTAAATACAATCCTATTTTACAACCCAAAGGCAATATGCTTTGATCACTTTATACACAAAATTAAGGTTATCATAAAGTATCATCTCGCAACAGTATTTTATGAAAACAAACGACGAATTTTGCAGAAAACTCAAAATATTATGAAATAATTTTATAAGCATAAAAATGTCTGCCATAAAACAGGTTGTACCTAGTTAGGCAGACTAGACATGATCCTGAGAAATCTATTACCTAAGTATGTATGTAGTAAACAAAAAAATTGTAACTTTTGTTAATAAACCATGATTATTATTATTATTATTATTATTAAAACACTACAGGGACAATCATAATGACGACTTATAATAATTTTAAAGTCATAGTCATAGCATTAAAGCTGGGATATTTCTGGATTTTTTTCATGATTAGGCTTGGAAAGGTTAAATGTTTGAAAATAATTGAATACTGTATTTGGATAATTTATAATTTTTATGGCTACCAGTATTTGCTTAAGAAAGAGCATTTATCAAAAAAATAAATTGTACTTTTAAAAATGTTTTTGAAACTAATAAGAAATGGTTAAATTAAAAAAAAAAAAAGATATTCCTTAATATTTATATTAGCAAATGTAAGTACGAGTATTTAACCACTTACCGACTTTTTTATCTACCGGTTTTGAGACGTACTCGTCTCTTAGTCAGAACACTCACTACACTAACATGAAAATACTAAAATACAATTCAAATTTACCATCACCGCTATAAACATAGTGTTCGGACCAATTCTCAACCTAATCTATACCTTCCTAACAGTCCTTTTTATTTCCTAGCTCACTAAATGTAACAATAATTCTACGCGTGAGTGCCGGAACAAATATTTTATTATCAGTACTAATCTAACATCAAACAAATGAAATGCTCAACTCATCTTTCCTCAAGTTAGCTGTGCCTGCGTCCTTTAGACCGCCAGCTCCATACAAGCTGCGCCAGCGTCTTACGATCGCCAGCTTTAATAGGGTTCCAGCACTCCTCACGTCTTATCATCAACAGCTTAGTGGAGTTGCGCAACCTTCCTCCCCCATCAATACAGTCCACTCACTAAATTTTCCTCCTCCTAGGATGAGGTATTCTTCACACTTTGTCTACTCCTCAACATAGCATCAACGAAAAAATACAAAAATTACATGCAGAGTTAAAGGGGATGCAAACACCACCATGTCCAAACATGCACGATGAGATAAAAACCGGTAGACAAAGAAAGTCAGTAAGTGGTTAAATACTAAAATTTACTAATTAACATATTACAACAGAGATGAAGACCATTTAAGAGAAGGTAATATAGAAGTCTAGGCATCTACAGGGCTTATGACCTGTCGTCAATGGCTGATTTAAGTAGCCACTTTACACATTGTAAAACATTCACCATTCTGCCCATATTTAAACATCTATATTCCTTCAATTCTTTCTTATATTGATATTTGTGAAGTTAAAAAGCTGAAACCTTTATTAATGCGGGTGAGATTCATCTAATTGAATTCTTTTACCTACATACTAGGCAACGCCTGAAAAGCTTATTTTTTCAATTTCTATACTTCTTCATAGACCAGGTGGATTTATCAACAACCTCTGCTTTATTTATTTATTTTTATCTCTGTTGTAATATGTTAATATAAACAGCTCCCCAGGGAGTTGAATCCAGTCCTTGTCAACAAAAATTTGGACAAACTCAAAATATGGTTAATATTTACTAACATTTATTTTTAAAAATCACCACAAAGTTAATGCTTTGAACATAAGTAATATTCTTAAATATACATACGTAAATATATTTTTCGTATAAATTTTTTAAAATTATTTATTAAAATCAAACAATAAAAACCAAGCACAAATATTTTAGAACATAATGAAAAGTTTTCACCGTAATATCTTTAATTCTTTCAATCTTCTATAGACGTATTTCTTGTCAAAGTTTTCTTCCCTAAATAAAATATTTTATTAGAAAAGTTTGGCCCGATGTTGTGGAAAAATCAGTGGAACGTCAACAACCAAATTATCAGAATACTTTTAACTTAGACCCGAACCGCACGAAGATTAGGAATTACTTTCAAAAAGTTGTATGGAGATATTTTAAAAAGTTTCCACGAGGCTTTCGCTAAAAGCCTTTGAGAATTTTCAGCACGGATTTTTTTTCGTCGAAGAATCAACAAATTCCGCGAGGATGTAGAAATTACTAGTGCTCTTGAAAATGTTTCGTTAATTTTGTTTATTCAGTAATAAACTGGTAGAAAACACGATTAATTCAGTGAATCCTGACATACTTGTTTTACGATTCAGTAGCAACTCATTTCAAGACCCTTTTTGTTTGAACCTGAAGCTAACTGCCTCAATAAATGTATGTTTTTTTACTACGTATAAACTGATTGCTACAGCATGACTTTTCAGTTTGTCTGGCTATCGTTTGTTGGAATAAAAATTAAATAAAACAAATCCGTTGTTTTATCCTACGGGAATTTTACAAACCAAATACAATTTATTTATTTATACTTTTAAATAGTTTATGTTCTTTTTTTATACAGAATAATGTTCGCTCACTTGGGTGTGTCTTGTGCCAAGGGAAACATTTTACAAAATGTGAAACATGCCTTAAATTAGTTATTTAACAAAGTTAACATAATAAATATAATAATAACAAAACGTAATTAGTCCAAATAACTTAATTATCATTAACACAATACACAATATAAGTTAAAATAACCATAAAAACATAACCAAATTGCATAGACCAAATTTCATAAACAGTTCACAAATTTTACCTATTTGGCTTGATCCACTCATCGATCCGTGTGCAACCCTTACTTACTTATTATTTATATGGATAATGGAAGTAGATTGAACACTTTAACCGAGTAGTAGGCCAATCCTCTTTTTATTCATATAAAAGCATTTATTTTAAAAATTGATATTTAATTATTCAATATTTATAAATTTAAAGTGGGGCGATTAACCGAATGGCAATTAATTTCAATTCATAGAATCACTATCTTATCCCAGGTTCAATTTTTTCGCCAAGGTTGATATGAAATGTAAATTTATATAACGAATAATGTGTGTCGGAATAAATCCATCACCCACGGTATCATCCAAAAAAGAAACATATTAATAACATTGAAAACCTGCGCACTATTGAATTTATTAAGTTTTATTTATTTTATTTTATAGTATTTTTAAAGTTTTTATATTATATTTTATTTTATTTGTATTCTAAATTTAAAATTTAAGACATATTTTTTTAACGCTGACAATTGTTTTGCCTCACTAGGGCATTTTCGAATAAAAACGAATAAAATTTCGACAATATTTTTAGTCTATCCAAATTTTTAAAGACAAAATCAGAATTCAACCCCGTTGGGAGTTTATATAATTAAAATATTACAACATAGATGAAGAACGTTTTATAAAAAGAATATAGAATATAGGAATATATTTTTATAATTTTTAAATATATATTCTTTTTACTATTTATGTTTTGAAATTTATATTTGCTATAGTTTTTTTATTATTATTAGCGGTAACATTTATTATTTAAGTTATATATTATAAATTTTCTTATTTATATTTATGTTTAATTTTAGAATTATTAATAGTATATTTTCTCATTTATATTTACGCTTAAATTTTTATTATTAGAGGTATCTTTTCTAATTTTTATGAATATTTCATTTTTTCATTAACAATGGTATATTTTCGAAATTATTTTATAATAAAATAATTAGTATTACCCGTTAGTTTTCTTATTTATATTTATGTTTTATTTTTTGTTATTAGTGGTATATTTTCTAATTTATATTTATGCTTCAATTTTAATTATTATCAGAATGTTTTCTAATTTGCATTAATGTTTCATTTTCTTATTAATTATGGTATATTTTCTAATTTATATTTTCATTACGACCTGTAAGTTTTTTTTGTGTTTATTTGTAAACTATACCTAGATAATGCAGCGCGCAGTAGCTTAAAACCGGTCGGTAGTAAAATAAATAACTTGTGGTTATAAACAAAGTGTTTGCTAAATTTTTATATTAATTTATTTATTTATTTATTCACACTATTTATCAAAATACAATTCCATGTTCACTTGAAATTCTAATTTTTCAGTTTAATTGAAATACTTTTACATTGTTTTTAATTTCTGTGAGCAGGTTATTAAAGTACTTTTAGGATTGCTTTTAAAAAGATTATATAACTTGTCTTTCCATAATATGTTATTATTTTTTAAAATACTTTTAATTTAGTCTTTAAATTCTTTTATTGTTGCTTTTTATCTGTTTTTTTCTTAGTTTCTTAAAATACATATATGTATTTGAGCTTTTCAAAGAGGTTTTTTTTGCATTTTAGAATGTTTTTGATTTTTTTTTATTTTAATTTTTAATTTTAAATTACTTTTACTACGTTTTTTCAGTTTTAATATTATTCCCACTTATGTAAGTACTGATTTAATATAATTTTTATACGCTTTGTTTTTGGGATAGGTACTTCAAATGTTGCTTTATCTTTTAATTTATTTGATCATGTTTTAATTTGATGTTTTTATCGATTTTGATTTTTATTTTATCTTTATCTTTATCAGTTTTGATTTTTTCTCTTATTATATTTGAAATAATAAAAATACTTCATTGATAACCTTAGCATGTAATATAATATGAAATCTTCACAGGTCCATTAGAATAAGGTCTCATTTTGGATTCTCTTAAACTATGTTATTGTGCTGTTTCCTAAATAAAAGAAAAAATAACACACAATATAATAAATAACCACTAATTCAGTGCTTCAATAAATTTCATAACGTAATACTCACTTTGTCATATTAACATGTTTGAAATATTGACTTCAAGAATTTGTTTACCATATGTGGAAAGAAAAACTGTCTAACATTCTCTGATATATTGTAGTTTGTACACTATATAATATACTGTTTTAAAGAAAACCGATACGATTTGATACAGCTTTATGTAAAATATGTGGGTCGGTAAAAACTAAACAAAAACACAATGATGCGGCGTTTTCTTTACGTTACAAAGGGGTTCCTAAACAATATATTATAATATTTACAATAAACCCACCAATTCATATTTGTTAAATCAAATAAATCAATAACCTTCATCATGTTCCCATCCACAACCAGTGGTACATAGGGCGCTGCGTTAATACTCTTTGTATAATTGACTCCGTTACGTGTAAACAATACCTTTATAATCTTATTATACTTTTCAAAACTATGCGTTTAGTTGTTCATATGGCAGCAGCTCAACATACAAAAATCATATCCTGCATAAAGAAAACTGACCCTAGAATGTTCAGTATGATTTTTATTTCAGTGTACACTTCACTGAGGTGATTGATATCATTTAGGTTGAATTAGCACAATGCAGCGATGAAGATCTTCAAGAAGAAGAAATCCGTCGAAAGGCACAAGTCAAAGCGCGAGTCATAAAACTGTCTCCACCCGTTTTCGACAAACAACCACCAAAAATTTCGTCGGCTGCCAATCATACGACATTGCCGACCGAGCAAAAAACGATCCCGCCATCTATCGGCGCAATTTTCAACCACACATTAATCAACGAATGCAATTTTTGTATATGAGTCGATTTAATTTATCCTAAAAAGTCAATGCTTAAATTGAACTGCTGGCCACAACACTCTTTCTGCAGCGTTTCACGATCATTTATGCAGGAAGGAGTTTTTTCAGGCTTACTCTTCAGGTACACCAGTCTATGGACAGAAATGTTACGAGTTAGTTTATTATAAACAAATGTTCATGCAAAACACATGTTGCATTAGAGCGATAAAAGTGACTCAATTTAAAAAAATTACGTTGTTGTGTTAATTTTACAGAAATTTTCCATTTCACATCTACGTAATTAACGAAACAATTCGTTTAAATGTTTGTGTGACCTTATAAACAAAACTCCCAATATTTAGCAATAATTTTTGAAAAATTAACGGTGGAACAATGATAATTATGACACTGATATTTACAAAAAAACTTAAACTTACTGGTACAAATGAATTTAAGTTGCGTCATTGTTTTTGCGAATGAATATAAATTTTCGCAGGCATGTAAAAGTCGGTTATTTGAGTTGTGCTACTATTGTTCCCGGGATGCATGTTTTTCTAAAATTTCATTAAAAATTTAACACAACATCTTCTTTACTGTTAGAAACTTGTTTGTTGAAAAAATATTACTTTTGAAAGACTAAAGGTACTTTTAAGTATATAACTATGAAAACAACGCTTCTCAGTTAAAAATCCCTTAGCAATTTTGCCGGAGGCACAGAGGGTAAATGATGTATGAACGTTAGACTAGATTTAAAATGAAAATAGTATTAAATTTCCTGGCAGCAAATAATAAATCTTCTTATTCTTACAAAAATTTAAAAACAGAAACAAATTACATTCTCAACAGAGATGAATTTATGTTTTTATCCTGAAAATACTTGTGTTAATTTGTTTTTGTGTTTGCTTGTCTGTCACAGGAACTATTCCAAAAGTAAAAGTTGAAGTGACGTGAAATTTGGACGCATCATTCTAAATGCAATTCGTCAACGGTGCTTTTTTCGAGCTAAAATTTTCTCGGCCTTCCTAGGTTCAAATTCGGAATTTTTAACGTAAAAGGTCAAACGGCACCAGAGAGTCACTACGCGACAGCGGAGTCGCACGATAAGTTTTTCAATGGAGTGCGACGCATTATAGCGCTGCTAAAGTGCGGATTATTTCATCCAAAACAGTGAAAATAATATTTCCGTTGCTGCGACGCGCCAAGCTGTGCAGCACGTGACGCTCTAGTCTGGTTTGACTTTTGGTCGTATAGATCTGAAACTTAGATTAAACATGTAAAGTGCCTTTTCTAGATTAACAGCGCTTTTTTCAAGCCTAACTTTTCCGGGCATATCTCGGTGAAATTTAACTTTTCAACTGTATGTCATTGAGACGTGAAGTTAAGAATCAACCAGTGAACTCGCATATCTAGATCAACCTTGCTAAGCTCTAAAAAGCATTCTTGGTTTGAAATGGGATTCCCATGTCAAGGATATTTATCGTAACACAAAAATACTTCCTTTCAAGGTAATGGCACTGTATGACATCACTAACACTATTTCAAACATCATAAACTTTTCTGCTCACACAAATTTAAAACTTACATTTAATCATGAAATTCACAACTATAATACACGACATGCAAAAAATCTTCACATTTCTAAATTTTGTTCCACGAAGTTCGGCAAAAGGTCTCTGGAATACATTGGTCGTATACAATTTAATAAACTGCCTGATGACCTTAAAAATGAAATGTCGAGTGGTAAATCTCAAAGACCAGAAATGAAGACATATTTCTTGAATCTTTTTGAAAGTGATAGTTTTTAGCTCAGTTTCTGTGAATAGTCTATATATAGTGTTTTAGGTTTAAATGTTTTTCTTTTCTTTTTTTAATATTAAGTTCACAGAATGTTTAAATGTTTTTATTTTCTTTTTTAATATTAATTTCACAGAATGTTTAAATGTTTTTCCTTTCTTTTTTAATATTAAGTTCACAGATTGTTTGAATGTTTTTATTTTCTTCTTTAATATTAAGTTCACAGATTGTTTAAATGTTTTCTTTCCTTTTTTAATATTAAGTTCATAGATTGTTAAAATTTGTTAAAATTTTTATTGTTTAAATGTATACTATGTATTGTTACAAGAAATGTACTATTTTTTTTATGTACCGTCCCAAATGAGTTTTCTCGTACAACTCCTGGGAATATAATATCATGATATTCATGTCTTATATGTTTTATTAATAAATAAAAAAAAAATTTAAAAAAAAAAAATGAACCTGGCGTTGCTTGGTTATCTTGATTACCCCCTCAACGGTAAGCCGTAGCGACACAAAATGAATTTCTTTATTCAAGCACTTTAAATACATAAACAGTTTACCTACGTATGCATAGAGGCGGGCATATTGCCTCGAAGCAATTTCATCATACTAACTTAAACCTTTCAATTTAAGAAAAGCAGTGACATACGATCATATTGTAGGTTTATTCATTATTAAACAAAATTTAGATATGTCATTTAAAATATTCATTATTATATGTTGTGCCTTTTACATTATTTTCATAAAACTTTTTTCTGTTCTTATTCTTTAAATTTAAATTTATCTTGTTTCTATTTACTTTATTTTTATTACTGTATATAAATATATGTATTTCTATTTTATTTGCAACTCCTAAGTGCCTAACATTTTTTAATTGTTGAATTGGTTTTATTTCGATACTGATAATGTACTTAATCAATAGTTTACACCACTGTGGAAAATTTATATTGACTGTTTTTACAATTTTCCTTTTTATATATTCTTATTTTCTATATGCAATATATATAAAAACTGATGTTTTTTTTTCCAAATAAAAATTAATAAATAAAATGCTATTCATACGTCAAACGTGATATTCTTAATTTACCCGAACACTGCCGTGTAATCGTGTAAACCACTGTGAAATTAAGAATAATTCTTTTAAATACTGCTTTATAAATAATATGTTATTGTATTTTCTACTTGAACACTAAATGGCGTTGCCGGGTGATCAAACAAAAAAATACAAATAAGCCAATTACAGGTTTTCACAAGTAGCATCCTAGTAAGTTAAAAAATATTCTCAACCATAAAATGAACAATAATCTAATGATAATCCAAAAGAAAAGAAAAACCACTACGAATTATTTCAAAAACAAGCACCGCACGTCATTATAATTATTTGCAAATAAATTTATGTAAAATGTAAAATTTTATAAACTAAGTTGCCAAGGATGTGATAAAATGTACATAGAACATATAGGGTGCACAGCAAAGAAAAGGATTGACGAACTCAAAAGTGCGTGTAAACTTGGGCACCCTGACGACTTCGCAACGGCAGATTTCTTTATAGACACCAGCCATTTTTGCGCCTTCAAACCAAAAATTGTACATAAACCCAGTAATTATAGTGCAAAAATAATACACAGACACCCAAACAACATAAAAAAAGTCGATGGGCTTAAATTAAACTCAACATGATTCCCAGCACTACATACTATAGAAATGTGCCTTCTGCCGACTGCGACACGGTACGAATTACAAGTACATTAACACATACTTTTTTCTACAAAAGACACAATTTATTCTGAAAATGTCTCCTGCAATGGCAGCCAAAACGTCTGAACAAATCCAACACACACGGTATCACAACAAAAACATATTGATAACAGTGACCGTGAAAACCTTCCCACCTATCTACGTTCAATGATTTTGTTATTACATTAAAATCACTGAATGTTCGCCATAAATATGAATTTTGCCTATAATAAGATGAAACAAGAGCAACATGAAGAAAAAGATTATTCTTTAAGAACTTCTGTAAGGAACATTAAAAGAAAGTTTGCATGGTTGTTCAGGACAGTCAATTGAACCAGAGGCAATGTTTAATAGGTAAATTATATCAGCTTCTTCGCGACATTTTTTTTGTATTTAAATATATTGATCATACATAAACTCAAATTTCAACCAGAAACACATGTACTTTGAGATGCTTGTACTTGAACTTTCCATTGAAATATTTATGTATCTTAATAAACGTATATTTCTACCCCCACCCTTTTTGCATCTTTGCAGTGAAAAATCATATTTTTAAAAGCATTTTTTCATAAAACCATACACCAGGGAATAATTTTCTACCATTTTCACGTCATTTTGTCGTTGTATGCATTATTAACACCAATTTTGGTAAAACTTTGTCATACTAAATATTTTATGTATACTTGGATGATATTTTCTTCCCGAACAATTTCAAAATTGATTAATTTTACTTAATGTTATTAAATATTTGTATAAAATAACTTACCGTCTTTTCTATGTCTTCCTGGGTCTATTTAGGTGGTTTTGCAAGTTGGTTTATTTGGTGTCCTGACGAAGAGACGGGTACGTCTCGAAACCGGTAGATATAAAAAAGTCGGTAAGTGGTTTTATACAAATATTTAATAACATTCAGTAAAATGTTTGACCGCAAAGTTATTGCTTTAAATATAAATAATACTTATTCATTTTATTTATTTACTGACTTATTCAGTCGATATGTTTCAATAAAATATTGGGTTTTTATCATTTTCATTTTTCCCTTTCTGCGCTTTACGGTACATAGGGCACTGCATTGGTACATCAATCTCAGCGCATCTTAATTTTTTTTTGTCGCGTGAAGAAAGATGATCAGGTTTACGCTGTAGGTGCCGGTCCAGGGGCTGTGAAATACTCAGGTGTAATGACACATTGGAATAAATATTTCATGCAAACTATGTCGGATATCGAACCCGAGACATCTTGCATGGAAGGCAAACGCGCTGACCCTTTATACTGCGAGACCGAAATGAATATATTATTTTTTTGCATACGCCTACAATTAAAATAAAATACAACTAAAGAAAATTAAATCTACGACTAAGAATAACTACTTTAAGACAAGATTTGGTCTATTTTCGTGATTGCTAAAATTTTAACAGACTTACAGCTTGCCCACCACATATCGCACAGCGCATCCGAGGACATTAGTCTCCTTGGCGGTGCCCACACAAGGAAAAAATTGTCGTTGTGGAACGAAAAAAGCTGCCCGAGACAGCTCTCTGTAATTTCGTAGCCTTAGTATCTTTGTGCTAAAAGAAGGTTATCCAGAAGTACATAATATAAGATTGAGAAAAAATGCGAGTTTATTCTTCAATGACTGGGATTAAATTGATAGGACATGATTAATTCTCCGAAATGATTACATAACTTTTTAAAAGCTTTGAAATTCATTTTGAAAGCCACCAGGTCTTTATGTCCGACAGAACCTATGATAGGTCCACGGATAGTAGCGAGAAGCTCCAGTTGGTATTTCTAGAGAGGAAAAAGGACAGTTAAAAAATAAAAACGTATTCTCTAACAATCAGGACATTAGTGCATGCAAACCATAGTGGAATTTTATTTACTTATTTCATGACTTTATTACTGTATCAAAGATTTATATATAATTATCATTCATTATAGATGTAGACAATACTTAATAAAATCTTACCATGTTAAATAAACGCAAATTAAATTCACATTTGCGATGAATGTCGTTAGCTGTGTCGTGTCGATCGACCAGTATCAACGTTGAACGGAGAGAGTCTGATTTACGTTTCCGTTTCGCCGCAGTTGATGCCTTGTTTGGTTAGTATATTGATGGGCATGGAACTTACTGTTGCCAGTTCCCGTATGTGCTTTTCAATGAACGTTTTTAATTATTTTGACTAATTAATAACAATGTATGAGAAAAAAAAACTAATTTTTCACAAAGACGTAAAATATATACATTAATACATATCACAACGTTTTGTGGGGTACCGATAGATTTTGTTTACAACTTTAAGGATGTTTTGTTTTTGAAATTATTTTTCTTTACTTATTGTTTATTAGTTGAGGTACAACTTCGTATTCAAATTTTATTCATACAACTATCTAAAAATAAATAAAAAACATATTAACATAGAATAATAAATTCTATGAGAAGGGTACCTATCGCACCCTGCTAATATTTTCAAACATTGCCAAGTAGAAAAATAGGTGCGAAGGTTTTCACGGTCACTGTTATCAATATTATGTATCTTTTTTGGGTGATACCGTGTATGTTGGATTTGATCCGACGTTTCGGCTACCATTGCAGGAGCCATCTTCAGGGAAAACAGAAAAAAGAATCACAGAAAACAGTTTTCCCTGAAGATGGCTCCTGCAATGGTAGCCGAAACGTCGGATCAAATCCAACATACACGGTATCACCCAAAAAAGATACATAATATTGATTGCCAAGTAGGTTTAATAATTTGGATAGCAACACACATCAATAAGTATTTGATATCTTTGACGTCATAAAAAATAATTTAAATAATCAATGTTTTTGTTACCATTTTTTTTACAAACTTATTTTATTAACACGTAATCATTTTAATAAATTTACAAGAAATTAAACACAAAATTATAAGAACTCAACGATTAATTCATTACTTCGAAAGTAATGCATTTCCGTTTGTAACTTTTTTGAAAAGGCATCCTTCTGTTCTCCAGTTTTATGAGTATCATCAAATCACCCGTGTAAATTCAAAAATAGCAATGAGATTTGAGAACTTCGCTTTGAAAACTTAAAACGATCATCATTTAAGTTTAATTTCTTCAACATATTTTATGTTTCAAAGCTTTGAGTGAAATCTAACACGCCTTAAGTAACAACAATTTACACTTTTTTTTATTGAAAACATAAATTTTTAAACATAACATTACGATAATATTGAAATATTTCTAAATCTATTGCAACAGAGAGGGATAACATTTTTGAGAAGGGAATATGGAATTCTCGAAATTTACATGGCTTGTGATCTATCGATGGCTGGTTAGTGGCTACTTTACACCGTGACCTACTTTACATTCACAATTCTACTACGTTTAAAGATCTACATGAGGTACCGTTTTTCTTTCATCTGTTGATTTTTGTGAACGATTGTCACGCAGTGAGTGTAGTGGCCGTTTAAACCAGACGATGATAGAGCATATTTATTTATTTATACTTTTACATTATTTGTATTCTTTTTTTTATACAGAATAATGTTCCCTCACTGGGGTGTCCCGTGCCGAGGAAAACATTTTACAAAATGTGAAACATGCTTAAGATTAGCTATTTAATAAAATTAACAAAATAATATCAATAAAAAAAATCGTTATTAAACCAATTAACCTAATTATAATTCACATAAAAAACAAAAATATTCATAAAAAACATAACCAATTTATATAGACTAATTTAAAAAAATCATAAACAGTGCATACATTTTACATATTTGGCTTGATCCACTCATCGATCCGTGCGCAACCCACCTCCACTATCCATTTCTTAATAGCAATTTTATATTTTGAGAACTTACTTTGTGTCCTTATGGATAATTGAAGTAAATTGTACACTTTAACTGAGTAGTAGGTCAATCCTCTTTGACCGAAGGTTGTATTTATTTTTTATTTTTTTGCAGCATCAAGGTGCATTGTAAATGCCTAACTTTCATATTACTTTCTCGAAAATGTTCTCCCTCTCTGTTGCAATAAATGTAGATCTTAATTTAAAGAAAAAAATCAAAAAAAATAAACATTAATAATAGTTATACTGTAATTTCCATGTAGAAATCATAACAATAAACAAATAAAACCCAAGAATCTAATTATACATCTTTCTAAGTATTTTTTTCCTTCGTCTCTTTGTATTTTCTGTACAATTCTTTGTATCTTTTCAATTCACTACAATATGTGTACGAGTATCAATATCGCGATGTACGAAATCACTTTAAGACCTATTGCGGGACATCTACTTTAGTACCATTATAACCATTCAGTTATTTGAAATGTCACACTTTTATACTTTTCCAATATCAGTTGAAAAGTTTCAGAGGACCTTATTTTTATTCGTATTATATCGTACAATGTATTGTTTATCGACAACACTTGGCAACAAGCAGATTTAACTTTATTAAAAACTTTTTTTCATCACGAGCTTTTTTAAAACAACACAAACCTATTATTATTTTCAAATAGGTACTGACCCAATTTACTTGTGGTTTTCTTCTGGCAACACTTTTTTTTATGCTTTATTTGGTTCACCGTTTGTAAACTTTATTCCGTTTGCAAACAGACATGTTTGCATGTTAACATTTTTTTTAACATTTGTTTGACAAAGTGTAGAGAAAAAAAGTATGATCATTTCAGTACGGTTAAAATTAAAACATGTCTTCATTATTACAACAAAATACTGTCAAAAAACTCTGTTTTAATTTAGAATCTAGTAGGTCCACATGAACACAATGGCGGATCGTTGTGGACATACCTGCGATTGATATTTATCAACTCATATGAAGTCTAAAAGTTTTCAGGGCTTATGACCCTCCTATTGACAGGTTTATGTGGTAACGCGCCGTGTTATATTTACCATTTTGCCCACGTTTAAAACTGCTGATTTTTGTTGAGTTGAAGAGATAAAACTAATCCGTCTCATGGATGTTCCCAGACCAGTTTGGAATTTTCACCAAGTTGAAAAACTGTAGGGATTAAAGATGAGTTACTCAGTTTGTTTGCTCTTAGGTTAATAATCGGGAGATTCTCAAGGGTACCCCATAATACACTGACACATGCTGGTAAAATTATCATATTCGAGAGAATATGCTCAGTACAAAATGGTTTGTAAATTAAATTTTATTGATTGTCCAGGGAGCCTAATGTCTCTTTATATGAACTGAACTAATATTTGCCATACTTTTCCATCAAAACGACGCAGTGTTACTAACCATTGTTGTTGAAATTGTCAAACGTAGTACCTACCTATTAAAAAACCTTTACTTTTTGTTATATTTTTTTTATATGGGAGTTGCTTTATTATTTACCATGCTTATAATACTCGTATACAAGGTTTATATTGAAAAAGTGGATTTTTCTGCAATTAAATTTCTTTAAATTTATCTAAAATGTTGGAATCAGGAGGGATATACTAACGTGGGCCAATCAGGAACTTCTCGGCATTTGCTCATATTACAACAGAGATGAAGATCATTTTAGAGAAGATAATAAAGAAGTCAAGGCATTTACAGGTCTTAAGACCTGCCATTGGCTGGTTTAAGTGGCCACTTTACACAATGTGTAACATTCACCATTCTGCCCATATTTTAACATCTATATTCTTTCAACTCATAGATCAGGTGGATTAATCAACAATATTTTGAGTATGTCCAGTGAGTTGGTTCATGAAGAAGTATAGAAATTTAAAAAATATAATTTTCAGGCGTTGCCTAGTATGTAGGTGAAATAATTCAATTAGACGAATCTAACCCGCATGAATAAAAGTTTTAGCTCTTTAAATTCACAAACATCAATAGATGAAAGAATTGAAGGAATATAGATGTTTGAATATATACAGAATGGTGAATGTTACACAGTGTGTAAAGTGGCCACTTAAACCAGCCATTGACAGGTCATAAGCCTTGTAGATGCTTAGACTTCTATATTACCTTCTCTAAAATGTTCTACTTCTCTGTTGTAATATGTTAATGTTAAAAGCTCTCCAGGGAGTTGAATCCAGTTCCTGTCTACAAAAATTTGGACAAACTCAAAAAATTGATGTGTTTATTTGATAAATTATAACAAAGTTTTGTTTCCAGCCCATTTGTATTGCCTCCATCTGAACATTTATTACATTAATGAACCATTTGGGACGATTTACTATAATCTAGTCACAATATTTCACGGTGAGCAATAGTTACACTTCTTGAACATATCCATTGTGGAAAGGCTAATAATGCCAAACCACAATTTTAAACAATATTTTAATTTGACAGATTTTAAAAAAGAGGAAAAATAATAATAATAAAAAGTGGTTTAGATTTCGACTAATTATTTAATTTACTTCATTTTTGTGGTAACTGGTTTATCTAGATTTACAATATACAGCTATGTCCCCGGTTGCAATGGAAAGTTAACAATTTCTTTTCTTTTATTCATATTTAAGGCATTAACTTTGTAGTGAAGTATTTCAACTGATTTTATTGAATATTAATAAACAACCAAATATCGTTTCAAATTGTATATAATATATGTTTCATTCATCAAAAATATTTTTTTCACATGTTAAACACTTTGTATATGCAGACGATACTGCTCTAGTTGTTTCGCATAGTGATATTAATAAATGTACTGAAATGTTGCAGGGTGACTTTAATATATTACAAATCTGGTGACATGATGCGGGCCTTTTAATAAATACCAAAGAAAAAAAAATGCATGTTAGATCGCTACATGCCAAAATATATATGTTACCTATTGTAAAAACTCATAATTTTGAATGCCTTTATAACTCTACCTTTGATAGAGTTTGCTTATGCGATAAATTAAACATTGTGAATGAATATGTTTATTAACACTTTGTATCCTGGAGCCGTGTAAACACGTGATTATATAACCATGCGTTATGTCCCGGTCCCGTGTTTTAACGTGGTTTACATGCTGTCTAAAAAAATGCATTTTATTGACATCTAGTGACTTTTATTATTACTTTTTTGCTGCTGGTCAACCACGTGAAAACACGGGGCCTGGACACAACGCATAGTTATTATAATCACGTGTTTACCCGGCTCCGAGATACAAAGCACAAAAAAGGAGTGAGGCCCTGTATATGTGCGAACATTGCAATGCGCTATGTGACTCTCCATAAAGGCTAATGTTAGCAACACTATCATACAAAAATTACTCATTAAATTTTTTTAAATAAATAGGAGAAGTTTTAATTGATTTAACCCAGTATTTTCATAATTATGACACTTTTAAGAAACCCTTCACAAAGTATGAAATTTCACAAAAACGGCCGGGCACAGGGTAAATTATATGTGTTTTCGGCCGGAGCGGTGCTAAAAGTGTTAAGGTATAACTATTGATTGCTTTTTTACGTGGAATATTCATGTTTTGAAAACATGCAAACGGTTAAGATCCGTAGTAGTCAACTGCACAAATTAAAGTTTTTAGTTCCTCTCTCCACACTTAGATTAGTGTATTTGTCTCTGGAAGAATCCATAATAAGATACGGGATCACCGCTTGGGGACATTCTTGTGTAACAAACATTAAATATGTAAAAGTGTTCAAAATGCACTTGTCAAATTGATTGCACCCAATTATGTTTACAATCAGAGACATAATACTCCATTCATGTATAATAAATGAAATGTTTTACCAGTTAGGGTATTTTATGGAGCAAAATTATTATCCAACAGATGTTCAGCTGGATACATAAAAATAAATTAAAACACAGCTATCTAACAAGATTTACATCTGTTGATGGCCTAGTTGTATCAAAATTTAAAAATAAATATGGACAACGTACGTTGGATTATATTGTTCCAAAAATATTTCATATGTAACCACTTGACATGAAAACATGTCATAATAAAAATAAAATTATGTTTTTATTACGAAAGTGGTTAGTAGACAGAACGTTCCTATATTGATTTATTATTTATGTAAAACATTTTTCATTTCTCATTAAATACATTTTTGTTATTTTTTTAATGTTAATCTTTTTTTTTATTTCTTTCTTATTTTATTTACATTTTTTAGATACTAATTTTAAAGGGCACTTTAAATTTTCTTATTATTTTTATTTTTTTGTAGATATGAATTAAAATTTTCGATTTACTTTGTTTTATTTTTTATCTTGTTTTGATTACATTTATGAGCACGCACTATTTATCTGTGTGATTATGTTTTTTTCCTATATTTAAAATATATTTAAGTATTTGCTAATTTACTAGCCATTTGGCTATTCTTTAATTTTTATTGTACTATTTTACTTTATTTTCTTACTTTAAAAAAAATATTTCTTTAAACCATTCTTATCTGGTTTTGTTGAGTTTTTTCTTCTAAATAATATTTTTTAAATCATCAAAAATAAAATATTATAAGTTAATTATTTTATACGTATACAGTATTATGTCCGTTCTCTTTTATTTGATTATTCATTAAAACTAATGTCTGAGCAAACTATTATTGAATAGTTTACCGGGACAAAATATGTTTTAATATTTTGTTTTCTTTATGACGTATTAATATTGTAATAATGTGTTTATTTTATTGAATAGACTGTACGAAAAAAAAAAACCAGCCCATTTTTTTATTTAAAAATGAACCAATCGTGTAACTTTTAATTTTCAACGTAGTTATGCAGAAAACAGCCACTCTGAGATAATAATACTTATGTAAAAACAGAAAGTAATTTAATGCATATACACTGCAGTTAAAATGTTTTTTTCACTTTGAAAAATGATACACTCGTTTTTTTTTAAATTACGAAAAATAATTTGATTACGTATTTGACTAGTATTAATGGTTTTTAAAACCTGGCTGACCATATAATCTTTGGTGAGCATTTTACTGAATACAGCCAGCCCTAGCAAAACTCTGATGTAAGTTGTGTCATTGATAATACTGTTTTTAATTTATATAATGGTGCTTAATTACAAAAAATAACTCAATTCATTAGTTATAATAATTCAAAAAGTTTATTCAGAACATTGAACACTAAGAATCCACGTGAAATATTTATTTTAAACGTGGGTTCAATTATATATTTTACTCTACCTGCGGTGCTATTTTAACACTTTATATACATATACAGCAATACATATAAGGGCGGGCATATTGCTTTAAGGGGATTTCTTCCTACCTACTCAAACCGTTGAGTTTGAGAAAATTACACATACATGGGCATATTGAATCTTACAATTTTAGACAAAAATTAAAAACAAGGATTAAGAAAATAAATACACATAAAAAAATGAACACTATACTATGAAAAGAGGAGAAGAGATGGGAAGGAAAGAAGAAGGATATAAGAACAACTTTAAATATTTAGATAGTGAGTGACATTTCAATCTTGAATTAAATATAAATAAAGAAGGCGTCTCTAACATTAGTGGGTAGATTATTCCACAATCGAGCAGCTACTACCGTGAAAGAGGAGGCAAGAAAATTATAACCAATTAAATTCTTAATTTTGATTACAAACTAAACAATAATGTACTAATGAGAAAGCACGAAATTAAAGATCTTGGGATTGTTTTAGACTCAAAACTACTTTTTGAATCGCATATCAATAAAATTACCTCCAAAGCATTGAGCATGTTAGGTTTCATAATTCGAATGAGTAAACACTTTGATAATCCAAAGGCCCTTATTTCATTATATTATACATTTGTCAGAAGCCATTTGGAATACGCCTCTCAGATATGGAATCCCCAGTATGCCATATATATAAGTAGAATAGAAAATATTCAAAACAAATTTATAAAGTACCTTAAATACAAAACCGGTATTTCTTATGTATCTACCCTCACTGCCTCCACCTTCCATGGAATCATTTCTCTACAATACCGCAGAGTGTGTGCGGACCAACTACTGCTTTACAAAATTGTGACAGGAATGGTTGACTGTACAGAGCTGCTTGTTTTAATAACAATACATGTGCCAGCCAGGATTTGTAGACGGTACCACCTGTTTCATGTACCAACAAGTAAGACATCGTATGTTAAAAATGCTTTTTTTCGTAGGACTTTTTCAATGTACAATACAAAATTTAAAAATATAGATTATACAAACATCACTCTGTCAGATTTAAAATTTAAACTAAAAATGTATTATGTAACTTAGTAGACATTATAATAATAAATATGTACATCTCCCCCCCCCCCCCCCCTCCTTATCCTCTCTTCAAGCATTTTTGTCCTTTTTTGTCCTTATCCCGCCCAATTTACTGTAACTTAATGTTCTTAAAATTAATATTTAAAAAATCTTTGATTATTGAGTACTTGAAAATAACATTTTTATATGTATAAATTGTTTGTATTTATTTGATATGTAATATATATATTCTTTACTAACTTTGTATACTATGTGGAAATCTGTTATTGGTTCTGAGTTTATACACTATATCTGTTTGTTTACTAAAAATATGTATGTAGAACTGTTGATTTCCCTAATAAAATAAAAATAAAATAAAAATAAAATAAAATAACGATGAAAGGGTATTAAAAGGGTTCTCTCGTCACTAGAACGAAGAAATAGTCCGTGTTGTGATAGAGGTTGGAACAGCTCTCTCAGGCGAAGTGGAATTATTTAAAATATTGTGAAGAAGTGATAGAATGTGAATGATTCTTCTATGCATGAAACTGAGCCAGTGTAGTTGCGTGCGATATTCGGTTATGAGGTCGAGTTCGCAAAGATCAAAGATATATTGTATGTAAACATTTTGCAATCGTTCTTACGTATCAAGTAATTCAGAGTTAGAATCTATATAACATATATCCGCATAGTCAAGAAGTGGAAGAAGTAAGCTCTGGACTAATGTTTGCTTAACATTAATTGGCAAGAAGTTCTGTAATCTTTTAAGTGAGTGCAAAATTTTATTTCGTGTGTTTACATACAAAATACGCGTGATAAAAGTGTTTTCTACGGCTGCGATAGCGTTTGGAATATTACCCCTGGAATAGTATCTGAAGCGTAAGACTAACTACTTTAAATTATTATGAAAATAAAACTTTGTTATCAGTGTTACACAATTTTATTCTTTTACAAGAACACAACTATAGTTTCGGGAGAGCACTCCTCCCATCGACGGGTGATATAAAACTAATATAATAAACACAGAATATTGTTCACAATGTCATCGAATCTAAACAAAAAATAAACAGATTAATCAGTGAAACTTAGAGCAGGGGGTTTTTATTCTTATCTAAGGTGTTGGCATATGAATGGATGGTTATCTTAAGTACAGATATGAAAACATGGACAAAACATTAAGTCGAATTTATTTCTTAAAATTTAGCACATAAGTGGAAGTTGCAATAAGTAAGTCTAAGATTTAATGTGTGGGAAGACATCGCTCGGCTAAGAGAGTGTTAACAGACGCGGGTCTAAGAGGGTGAGTGCGCTAAGGGTGGTCGCAAAGGGAACATAGTCAATAAAGGCGAGGGGTGGTTGAATGTGTGATTATTAATTAGATTGTTTTCAGAATTTAAATTTTTGTGAATTTCATTTGTGAATTTCATGAATTTGTGAATTGAAGGCAGTAATATGAATAATTTAGAAATTATAGAACAATATTCTGTGTTTATTATATTAGTTTTATATCACCCGTCGATGGGAGGAGTGCTCTCCCGAAACTATAGTTGTGTTCTTGTAAAAGAATAAAATTGCGTAACACTGATAACAAAGTTTTATTTTCATAATAATTTATAATGAAGTGTTACGAAGTGAATGCCGATTCAATTAAAAATACTAACTACTTTACTTTGCGTGTAACCAAAATGATCTGGATACGATGCTATTGCCGTGTCAATTTAGTGGTGTCCAATGCACCGATGGTTGGAGATATGGAAATTATTATTATTATTTTTAAAAAGGTTATAACCCTTACTTCGCATATTATTCGATAGTTTGTTTAATAAATTACCTTCATCACACATTCATTATACACATAAAGTTTAAGGAAAGTCCAATCAAACAACGATTCGCAGAGTTATGAACGTCCCTATACGGGTTCTAATGCGTAAGCTCTTTAAAAGTTAAAATGTTTATGTAAACTTAAGGGTTTGGCCAGAGGGAATGGAGAAAGCAAATTATGACATACAATCTAAAATAGTTATTTAACTTTAATCGTTCCTTTCCTCGAAATATAATTTGTACATTATATTTCGTAAAAATCTTGAAAAAATTAATCAAGTAGACGAACGTCCGCCTAATAGTGTAGTGGTTGGGGCATTTGCTTACCGTGCTTTAAGGTCTCGAGTTCGATTCCCGAAAAGATTGACAGGAAATAATTGTTTTTAAAGGTGGTTTTCTACTGAAATATTTCAATGTCTCTGTAAGATTGATAACCTTCCCATAAAAGATGGTCTAGACACGCTGCATTTGATTTAAACCATGCCATATGCAACACGGGTGTGGGTAAAGATTTGATGATGATAATTTAACATTTTACTAACATACTAACTACAAACTTTTAAATAACTTTTTTTACTTAAATTTTATTTTTTAAACAACTTATTTTTATGTTTTTTTCCTTCTCTTTTTTGTACTTTCATTGATAACCTTACATTTATTATATAATATGGAAACTTCACTGATCCATTAGAGTTAGGTCTAACAGTGTAAAATATAAAACTACGTAACCGTACTGTATGTTTCCTGAATAAAAAAATAAAATAAATAAAAAATTAATTTCAATAAATTTCTGAGAAATCAATGAACCCAACATGATTTCATTTTATTACAAATAGAAAGAACAAAACAAAAAAAATACAATAAATTATTCAATAATAATTTTTCCTTTACTATTTTATATCAAATTATTTTTCAAAGTCTAAAATTACAAAATTACAAATTACAAATTTTGTCCATTGAAGTTAATTATAAATGTAATAACTTTGGAT
This sequence comes from Micrasema longulum, assembly GCF_059751315.1. Classification (NCBI taxonomy): domain Eukaryota; kingdom Metazoa; phylum Arthropoda; class Insecta; order Trichoptera; family Brachycentridae; genus Micrasema; species Micrasema longulum. The sequence continues at coordinate 82,340 of NW_028279024.1, forward strand.
TAGATTATAATTGTCGTAATTTTAAAATTTTCTAAATCCGACTCCCTTTATATAAATCATCAAAAGATATATTCTATAATCACGAATACAGCACCGTTTATTTAAAGTGTATTAACTACGTCAGTATAATCAAGTCACAGTGAAAATATTGTTTGTAGGTAGGTACTACGTTTGACAATTTCAACACCAAGGCTTAGCAATACTATTTCCCTTTGATGGGGAAGGACGGCACAAAATATTACCCTAGTTCATACCCAGAGACATTCTCTCTTGAGAATATGTTTGTAAAATTTAATTTACCAACCATTATGTACATTCTCTCAAAGACCAGAATTTTACTGGTTCATGGACATTTTATTATGGGGCACCCCCGAGAATCTTCCATTTCTCAACTCAAGAGCTAAGGAACTTAAATTTCACAAATATCAACGGGTGGATGAGTTGAAGGAATATGGGTGTTTGAACATAGACAGAATGGTGAAAGTTGCACAGTGTGTAAAGTGGTTACTTACCAGCTACTGATAGGTTATAAGCCCTGTTATTTATTTTACTTATTTATTCAACAATTTATATACATATACAATTTATATACGTCATAAAAGGGCGGGCTTATTGCATTAAGGCAATTTCTTCCTACCTACCCAAACCGTTCAGATTGAGAAACTTGCAAGTTCATGGACATATTGAATCTTACGATTTTATACAAAATTAAAATCAAAAATTAAAAAAATATAATATTTAAAAAAACAATACTATACTATGAAGAGAGGGGAGGGGATAGGAAGCAAAAAAGAAGGATACAGGACCAACTTAAATATTAAGATAGTGACATTTCGATCTTGACTTAAATGTAAATAAAGAAGGGGTGTCTCCAACAGTAATGGGCACATTATTCCACAATTGAGCAGCTACTACTGTGAAAGGGGGGGCAAAAAAGTTAGAGCGATAAGGGGGTATTAAAAGGGTTCTCTTGTTACTGGAGCGAAGAGCGTTACCTGTTAGTACCTAGACATCCATATTTCCCTCTCTTAAATGTTCTCCATCTTTTTTTTCAATATTTTAGTATGAGTAAATAAAATAAATAGATGAATCTCCGTGTCACCCCTTTTCTCATATTTTAGATGACGTAGTAGAGAAATGAGGAAAAACTCATTACTGTCGAAGCTATCTTTCTCTTACCCCTTAGCTTACAGTATGTAGGACACTGCAATTACGTCACGGGCTATCTGGATCGTGCATTTTATAAAACTGAGATAGTCTGACGTTTGTTGTAGATTTAAAAAACTCTTTATTTATTTTCAGTTCACAAACAGTAAAATGTATCACAATATATGGAGACAAATTTAAAATCAATCTGAAAAAGCACATGATGACTGAACTAACTAGACTAGACGAGACATAAAATGACTAGACAATATTAAATTTCTAATGTAACCCTAACGGGTTTTTTAAAATTGTAAATAAATAAAAATATATATATTTAAATACTAGCGGACCCGACAGACGTTGTCCTGCTCGGACGTTGGCTTGTCTATTATTAGCTTGGAAAAATACTTTTCATTAATTAGTAGGTACGTAGAAACGTAGGTACTTGTTTATACTCGTAGTTAAATTTTCAAAGCATAAAATAGATATTTTTTTTAATATGGCATTCTTTTTGCAAACGTCAAACTCCGGTCGTCTCACCAACAAAGGGGTGTACTAATGTAGGAATACGATTTTTAAAAGTTTATTGAATTTAATATTATCCTAGTGTTAGCAAAAACCCGATAAAAGGAAATAAATGGGCAGAAATTTCAAGGAATTTAAGGAAAAAATCTGATTGAGATCCACAAAAAACAAATGCTCTTTGCAAACATTTAAAAACATTTTTTTTTTATACACAAAAAAAAATGCATAACGAATGCATTTTCCTCGGATGTAACCCTGGTAGATCGATGCATAAAACATTTTTGCTACTAACTTCTTTTTTACATATTTATTTGAAGATTTTAATATTTACAAACACGCACAGCGCAAAGATCTATATTTCTCTGAAAGCCGCACGTAAATCGGTTAAGTCGTTTAGGAGGAGTACAGTGATATCACACGTACAGAGGAGTTATATACATATATATATATATATATATATATATATATATATAAAGATACACTTCATAAAATAAATAATAACACTTAATCTTAGGTTTTATTATTCTAAAAATGATGGATGGTGTCTGTCATATACGGGCCCATTTCACACGTATCTTGCCAATCCATTCTGTCCGGTAAAATTAGGGTGGGTGGATACTTATTTATTATTTTCTTTTCTGTTTATTTTTTTATTTAGTTTCTACTCGCAGGTGAAAATTTTGTTTAAAAATTGCGATAAGGTTAGTTAACATCATGGTACACTCGTTTGTGTGTTTACTACAATGATGAATGAAATAGTTTAAAATTTTTTTATTAATAAATCCACTCTAGGTTTTTTATGGCATGTGCTTTGTTGAACGAACGACTAAATTGGCGGATAGGAATTTGACCTGTATTCAAAGTAAATGGGGTATTTTCATGTTTTTGTATTCTTTTTATTTTTATATAAGAAAAAAAAACAATGATAACGGTAGTAACATTTTTTCCGTGCGACGTTGGATACATTTTCTAGAAAGGTTTAAAATATGCATATTTCGAATTACCCCAAAAACAAGACGTTTCGCGCCCTGTAGTACAAATGGCATGTATGACGTTTTAGTGCCAAATTTGTACACAATGTTTATAAAAATCGCAGTAGACAGTCATAACACGTGACGTCAAAATGCCAACTGCGGGCCGTTATGCATGTTCTAATTTTTAAACCTGGAAATTATAAATGAAAACTTATTTTGAATACATCGATAGTTTTATCATTAGAATCATAAAAATCCGCTCTCAATATACATTACATTTTTTATGTAATTCCTGACTTGTAAAAATACCCTAATGTACACATTTTTTCTATGCAAAACGTTAAATCAAGATTGGAATAAATTATATTGTATGGGGAAATCAAGAACCTGACTCTTTTCTGGAAAATGCAACCTGAAGTACTCCATTTTATACTTTTTTATGTATTGTTTTCATGCCAAATAAAAATTTAAAAAAATAAAAATCAAGTCCGTAATTTGTCTCCTCACCTTTCAATATTAAAAAATACTTATCATTCCCCGCGATTTCTCAGGATAGACTCAATAGTATTTTTTTGTAAATAATACAGATGGCCGAAGAAGTGACGTCCAAAGGTAAAATGTAGATGTCTCATTTTAAGGGGTATCCGAATCATCCCCATGTATGTATGTTTCGTGATTTTGCGTAGTTTTCTATTTATGATTTATAAGGTTCTCAAAAATTTTCGACCGGATCAGTTTTTAATGATTTTTTTTTCATTCCTGGAAGGTTTTTTCAGAATTCTTTTTTGGACTCATTTAAAAAAAAATACTTTCACGCATTAAATAACCAGTTTTGTTACATTAATAAAAGCTACAAAAGTTTTGACCCAAAATTCATAATTTAAGTTCGAGCGAGTCAGACTTGAACTTTTAACTGAAAATAAGAAAATAACCAAAAAGGAAATTTTTTAGTTTTTAAGTAACATTAAAAACTGTGTTAGAATCCAAGCTTTTGTTATTATTAAAAAAAAGGAGTACTTAATGAGCTAGTATTTCCTGAAATCAACCTTTATATATACTGAGGTGGAAAATTCCTGAGGATAATTATGATAGAAAGTGTGTAAACTAACAAAAAACTGTTAGAGATAAAATGGCGACACGAGTAGCTGTAAACACAAGGTGAGAATGACTGAGGAATTTTTTACCTCTCAATACCTCATTTCGATGAGGCACCTGCATTTGAACGTAGTTATGCAGAAAGCAGCCAGCCATAGAAAAGTGAAACTGAGATAAAAGCACTTTTATGAAAAGAGAGAATTATCAAATCTAAACAACAGTTGGAATGTTTTTGACTTTAACAAATGATATCCAATGAATACAAAAGTTTTTTTTTACAACAAACCAGAATCTAATTACGTATTAACCCATTTTTAATAACTTTTAAAGTACCTTAATATTTCTTTAGTGCTGTGGGTGTTTTCTGCAAATTGAGAAATGCCGTTTTTGTGATCGACACCATTTTCAGAAGGTGATTAAGATCGTTTTTGTATGAAAGCGGTCTGGTTGTTTTTAGCAGAACATAGAATTGACATTACTGCACCCGATAACACCAATATCTCTTTTTTTTTATTGTGAACTGGCTGCTTTCTGCATAACAACGTTTATTTTACCTTTGGACGTCAAATTAAAATTTAAATCAATGAATTATACAAGCAGATAAAGGATGCTGGATTTTTTAATGATTTAGTTGTTCTAGCACTTACTCTTTGGGCTGACTTGCTAGGGCAGACTGGGCGTTACCACGTCTTGTGGTCTCTTTATAGGCCACGTTCCTTTATTTTTATCTACTTAGATGGCGTAAATGTACTACAATACGTTGATCTTATGTAGACGGGCGTTTTATGCGCAATACTGTTACGAGTAGTCTCGCAGAATATAATGAATTGTATTTAATATAAAATGATAACTTGCTTCATCGGTTGTTGCTCTATATTTCAGGTGAAATCATAGCACGTGTATGTGTCGTTGATCATTGGACAATGACCCCCACATACGTTAATCTGTATGTTTTGTATTTTTAATATAAGTTTTTAAAATCATGCCGCTTATTGAATAAATGAATGGTTACAATCGATTATTTTTTTTGACAAGATACGTGGTATTTTTTTTTTATATATTTCTCTATTAAATAATAAATATTTTATATTTAAAATCGGGCTGTGGTCCTGTGGCTTCTGTCTCGGACTCTCGGTTTGAATCCTACTCTACCGCAACTCGATTCCCATTTTCTAATAGTGAGTTAATTTAAATTCGTTAAAAATGGCCTTCAAAATTAAATATTTGGGCATATCATAATCAAGCAAATATTTTTTTTTTTTTTTTTTAAATGCTTTATTAGAAGCAATTTAATGTAATTTTTTTCTCAGAAGTGTATTTTGTTTTCCCAATTTAAATTTCAAGAAAAAACATTTATTCACTATAAAAATATGTAAATATGTTTTTTAAGCTGAAATAAAATTTTATTTTTTTTACAAAATACAAAATTAACGTTTTGAACAAAAATATATTCAAAAAACTTATCAAAAAACTAAAAAAACTTTTGTTTCGTCTTCTCATTTCCTGTACTACTAATTAGCCCTTTTTCTCGGAAAAGGGGTGCAAAACATTATTTCATCACTTTTTGAAGGATTTTTATTAAAGTCTTTAATCTGCTTACAAATTATTATAGGAAGAATATTAACAGCTTTGTGGCCTCTATTACAAACGTGTAATGTATTTTATTCTATGTTAGCGGGTGATATATTTAAGGTATCTACTTGTTATTTAGTAAGATTTCATTCAAATGTTTGTAGACAAGGAGTTGTTAAGATAGTAAAGAAAAGTGCCCACTTAAACCAGCCAATAAAAGGTCGTAAGCCTTGTGAGTGCCTAGAATTTCAAATTCCCTACTTGAATGAATTTTCCCCTTCTGTTGCTATTTATTTATATTTTATTTTTATTTATTTTTTATTTTTATTAATAAATTTCATAAAAGGGACATGTTTTTAAAAAATTGTGTACATATCTACTTTTACACATATGGTAAATGTTATCACTGTAACTCTCCAAAAAAGAGACTAACTCTTGTGCTTGGAGAGTGACTTTCATTGTTGTAGTTGTTTATTGTTTATTATAAGAGTTTATATAATTTTAAATACAAGTACATGAGAAAAAAATAAAAAAAATGGATTTATAAATAAAAAACATAAAACAAGAATACATTCATACTAATTAAAATTTAATGTACTTTTTACACGAGTTCAAAAAATTTCTTTAAGTTTAATTTAAATTTATTTATTGATATGTTATTTTCAATAGTTTTTAGTTCATTAGGGAGATTAATATATTTTTTACACTTTTGAAGACAAAGCTATTTTGACCATGACTTGTGTGGAGTTTAGGAATTTTAATATTATGCTGGTATCTGAGTGACTTATTCATCTCAAATTCTTCTTATTTTTCTTTTTCATATATTTGTAAAATATAATTTATGTTATGAAGAGTGTCTACTGTATGAGCCTAAATTATTTCAAATAGAATTTCCGTATTGAATGTTGAGGGTTTCTTTATAATTACTTTAAAAACCTATTTTTGTACTATTTTAAGAGGGTTTAATATATTGGCGTATGAACTACCCCACCCTATAATACCAAATTGTAACAAAGATTGTACAATTAAGTAATAAGCGATTTTTAAATTATTTATTTAAAAAATATTCCTTAATCTAATAAATATGTTTGTACATTTTCTTATTTAAACAAATCGTTAAACAACTAGTTCACTAATACGGTCTTTCCATTTTAAGTTTTGGTCTATGTATACACCGAGATATTTATTTTTATCTGTTGTTTCAAGTACTGAACATGTAAGATCGCAGTCAGTTTTGTTGCAATTGTTTTGGTCAATAATTCATTTTACTACTGAATTTAAATTTGTTTTTTTAATAAAAAATGGGATGATTTTTGTCTTTTCCTTATTTAAATATAATACGAGTATATTAACTTTTGGTTTCTTTTTGGCCCTTTGAAAAATAAACAGTCGTGTTTTAAAACCGGCCGGCATATTAAATTTATTTATGTGATTTTACACAAATTAAATACGTTATCATATTATTCAACGCGGAAAATTACCAAGTTACGATTTCAAATATTAATTTTATTAATGTCTTATTTTTTACTATTAATTAATGGCTTCTACTACACAAAGTAGACCAATTACTTACAAGCAAAAGTTCACAATAAACAAAGTTATAACTTTATGAACATTTTGCCGAGAATTTTTTTAAATAGCTTTGCGTACTAGCTATTAGGATTAAGCTCTAATAATTTGTAACTTGATAATTTTGTTACTAAACTCTGGTTCTTAGAAGAGCTTAATTTCATTTAAATATTTATATTTTCTTCCTGATATTGTTTCTCGTAGATTTTTAAAACTTTAAGTATGAATAAACACTCGAAGTTTTAGGCTCCAGCTGTCTTTAAATTAAGAAGAACAACAGCTGTATGTTCGTCGCCGCGAATCCATCTCAGCGTACGTTTTATAGACACTAGACCCTTTTTTTACACGGAAAATACGTTCCACCTTATACCGTGTAAAAGGGTATACTTAAAGAAGGAACAATGATAAAAACTTAGTTTTAGTGTCTCAGATCATGATCGTTGACAGAGCCAATATGCTACAATCATCAAATAGACTCCAATATCTTGAAAAAGTGCAAGACTTTGTTTATTTAGGCTCATCCATCTCTGTGGGCGGTGCATGCACATCAGAAATTAAAAGACGCATCCTTATTGCAAAAAATAACATGACTCGACTGACTAAAATTTGGCAAGATCGGAGCATCTCGAAGGAAACTAAAATGTACATAGTGCGTACGCTTGTGTTCCTAATATTCTTATAGGGCGCAGAAACGTGGAAAATTAAAACGCGTGAGCAGGAGTATGGATGCTTTCGAGGTGTGGTGTTGACGTTGAATGCTGAGAATACCATGGACAGCCAGAAAAACAAATGTCTCCATACTGGAGGAACATAACGTAAAAGTTCGCCTATCGACCAAATGCTGCCAACGTATTCTACAATTCTTCGTACAAATTGCTAAACGTCACCCAAAAAATTTGTAGAAAATAGTAATCACGGGCAATGTGCCAGGACGAAGAAGCAGAGGCAGAGCTGCAGCTTAATGGATCGACCAGGTAAAAACAACGTCACTGGCGACCATATATGAAGCTGTGGAGAAGGCGCAGAGCCGTAAAGGGTGGAGACGCTTTGTCAATGGAATGGCTAGAGAGAGTAACAATGACCACGACTTTCAGAATTGAGGAACGACAGAGAAAAGAGAAGGTGTATAGGCACTATCAAACTTATGTGCAGATATGTTATATATGTTTAAGTGGCGAGCGGCGCGAGGCGGCCGGCTCTTTTCATTCGGGTTTTGCCTTCTTAGTCACTCACTCGTCCTTGCTATTATAATTGAATAAAACTCTCTAATATATTTTTTATACGAAATATAAAAGTTTTCGATATTAATCTAATCAGTATTTATCGAATTTATCAATTGCAATCACTTGCGCCTTAAGTATTTAAGGTTCCGGACCAAGGACTTAATAAATATATATCTACCTATATAATGTAAACATCAAAATAAGTTTTTTTTTTAATATGACCCAGGCGGGGATAAATTTCCACTGACAATACATGTACTCAATTTTAGTTTGCTGTCCTTCGCAACTCGAATTATTGTGAAACAACCCTTAAAGAGTGGTAGAGAATCGTAAAGGGTAATGGCTTTTTGCGAACTGTCTGAAAGTCGTTACGTACGTGAAATAAATTTACGTCGAATTCTACAAATTTTATATTAAAACGTTGAGTTGTTTTGCTTTTACGTTTATCTCTTCCAACCGCCATTAAACGTTTCAGAAAAATGAGCTTTCCTGATACCTATTATTGCAAAAGAGACGGAGAACATTTCTAAGTAGGGAAAATGAAAATAAATGCATTTACGGGGCTTATAATATGTCATTGTCATGCTTCTTTTGTTTAAATATCCATTTGTTTCAATTATGCAGTCAGTTTTTTTACTACTTACTACATGTATATTTGTTTACGTATTATGGAAGATATGATGAGCGGTGATAGCGGGGTGGTCCACTATCGTTCGGGTGAATATAAAAATATTTAAGGTGTGATATCCTGTCGATACCACATCATCTCCCTAGTTGGAGCATATGGAATCCACAAAGAGCCTCCATGCATCTCTATCGGCTGCCAACTCCTTTGCGTCCTTCCAAGTCAGGTTCTCGTCTCGAAGGTCTGACACAAACAACCGATAAACAGTCAGCAGTGGATGTCAAAAATGTCAAAAACCAGATGCCTTGTAAAGTAGGCAAGCGTGGTTAAGGCTTCCAGGAAGCATCCGCAGTATATGGCCTAGCCAACTGTATCGTCTCCGCTTGACGACAGTTGTCACCGAAGTTTGCTGCGTCCCGTGCTCTTATTACTTCATTCCTCACAAATTCAAACAACAATTTAAAATCAACATTTTAATCAGCAAAGTGGCGACATTATCGAGTCTTTTTTTTTAAACAAAAACTTTGTTCCAAAAACGGAAAAAAGTCTAATGTATGAAGCCTTTGTAAAAACTCAAATATGTTATACATAACTACCATGGGGAACAGGAAATTAAAATGACGTAAACAAACTACAAACAAACTAAAATATTAAAGTTAGTATATTACCTCCCCTATCTAACAGCAACCAAAAACTTCTTTAAACTAACTAAGCAATTAAATGCAACTAAACTTTTAAACTACAATTCTTAAAATTCATAAATTAGCCATTAATGTAATTGTAGATGAAAAACTAAAAGTTGAAAAAAATTGTACTAAACCTAAACCAATACAAGAATATCAGAAAAATATCATATACAACCTTCTAAAGCGAGACACGGAAAGTCGGGACTATTAAACCAGGGACTGAAATTATACAATAAACTACCAGACAAAACTAAACAAAAGACTCGGACAATACAGTGGTTCAAAAAAAACTTTTTATTTCAGATCGCTATGGTGCACAAAAGTTGCCATTGGTATAGATGTGAAAAAAACACTAATTATTTTTTTTTTTCTTCCAGTCGCATAATGCCATTAAAGTTACCAAAAAAATGTGAAGAACCTTAATTTTTCAAAATTTTTTTAAGCACGCCAGATGGTTTTAATGCGTTTCTTTACCATGAATTAACCACTCAAAGTATGTAAAATCAATATATATGCACTTATTATGCATTTGTTTTATACTCGTATCTTTCGGTCGCGCAACATACCTAGTACAAAATGAGTAAAATTAGTCGTTTTTGCAAAATTTCAAAGTTTGAATGTTTAGTACATTTTAATCATATGACTTTTAGAAATGCCAAAGTTGAATTATATTACAATAATATATATATATCAAATCCAAACATATGACATAAACTTTAATACTCAAGTGGAATTCGGTCGCGCAGCTTCGTCAAAAACCGCAGAGTAGCCTACTTGGACAGAGAGGCAAGGCGGTTTCCTTTCAGATAATTTAAAAAAATTTCAAATAGTAAATATTTGGTCATTTTTTTATTTCAATATTCAATTGTTGATGCAGCTCTTCGCTCATTTTGTTTGCAAAACGACTTGTGTGAGAGATAAATTGCAAAGTGATATAAGTTTAGAAATTTGTGGTCTTTACTTTGATGATTTACGAAAAGAAAATACATTGACAATTGAAAAAACTGGCAGACTACACTTTCACAGAACCTATAAGGAGGAACATTACTCTTTAATTCAGGAGCCAGGTTCCACTTACATAGGACACACTTATCCTTCTTCAAGCTCAGTAACCGACATAGCCAAAAGCATCACGTCTTATTTATCATAAAATGGCTGTTTACTTGACAAATTGGAAGTTGTTGGATGTGACGGTACTGTGAGTGACATTACGTAACCTGAAGGCCCCCGACTAAATCGTCAATTATAACCACATCATTAGCATAATCTAGGTCGCAGAGTTTTTTTACCATGACGATACCAGAAACAACTTCCATGTTTTTACTTGGTACGGGTTTACCTACATAGATAGATAAAACAAATCCAAGCATTTTAAAATATACACAGAACGTTGAATTGTTCTATTTGTGATAATTGATTAATATTTTTTTAATGTATACGTAATTGTTGCTTCGCACTCCGAGTATAAACAAAAGTTGGTACATCAACACCAGGTTTACTAGTATGGCAGGGCTAGTTGTTTTTAGGTATTGCAATAAATATTGCAAAAGAAAACTATAATACAGTATACCAAAAATTTCAATCCAACACCAATCCTTTTATCTTTTCCGAGTGTCATAAAAATAATATATTTAGTGTTTTATTTTTAAAAAGTTGAAAAAAAGGTGAGTGGCAATATTTTTAGCTGAAATACATTTCAAACTATTGTTTTATGTACTTTCTAGAATAAATACAAACAAATTCGATTTAATTTTTCTTTCATATTTATCGCATTAAGTCAAATATTTTCTTAGCAATGTTCAAGTATGTCCAAATATTTTTTTTCTTTTAAAAAGGGATTTCGAAAAAGCAAATATTTATTTGCTTTTTTATGATTCACCCGAATATTTTATTTTGATAGCCATTTTCAACGAGATGTAAATAACTTACTATTAAAAAATGGGAATTGTGGTAGAGTGGGATTCGAACCATGGCCCTTTGATCAATGTGTCCGAAACCCTAGCCACAGGACCACAACTTAATTCAAACTAACTGCACTAACGTTTTTCAGATCTAACTGGTAATGAACTAACTGAAAAAAAAAATTAAAATAAGAAAAATTGTTTTCAGGTGTTGCCTAGTAAGTGATTTTGTTCGGCTGGATGAATCTCTCCCACATGATAAAAGTTTCAACTCCTTTACTTCACAAAAGTCAACAGATGGAAGAGTTGAGTTGAGGAAATGTGGATGTTTAAAAACATGGGCAGAATTGAGAATGTTACAGTGTGTAAAGAGGCCACTTAAACCAGCCAATGACAGGTCATAAGCCTTGTAAATGCCTAGACTTCCATATTTCTTTCTTTTAAATGTTTTTCCTCTCGGTGGAAATAAATTTAAATAAAAAAAGAAGATCAGTATGTAAACAAGATAATTTTTTTTTAAATATAATACAAAGAAATAAATGATAGGAACATTGTTAAGAAGTATAGTTAGTTTAAAAAAAAAAAGAAGAGTTGAGTTGAGGAAATGTGGATGTTTAAAAACATGGGCAGAATGGAGAATGTTAGTGTGTTTAGTAGCCACTTAAACCAGCCAATGACAGGTCGAAAGCCTTGTAAATGCCTAGACTTCATGTTTCTCCTCTCCGTTGCAACAAATTTAGATCCAAATACTTTCTGTTTTTTTTTTTTTTTTGTTAAAACAGAGTAGTAAAAAAATAAAACAATTACATAGCAATGAAAGTATAGTTAGCATATAGCATAGTTTATTTTTTATTTGAGGTTATGATAATCATGTTAACAATTTAATAAATGGCTTTGGCCCCGCTATTGCCGTAAGATGCCAAGAACATTTTTATTAAATAAAAATATTTGCAAATAGTTATTTAAGTAAAAAATATTAATAAAATAACTTTAGTTTTTTTTATTTGCAGGTAAAATTTGCCGAGAAAATGTACCAGGACGTCAAATGGAGCAATGTAGATCTTTGAGCTACTCGCTGTTTGAGACATTCTAAATACGAGTATCTAAACCATAATATAACATTCCACTAAGAACATGTTTACATCGAGTTGCGTCATTTACAATTTTTGTTTTAAACCCTGACGAGGTGGGGTGATTGATTTTTAAAATGAAAAAGTGGACGATTTTCAATATTTTTGTAAAAAGCTTTGTTGAGATTTCTCAAGGGAATCTGATTTAAAGTAAGGAAATTATTCGATTTAGCCATTTTAAAACGCCGTTTTTTCACAATCGCATGATTAAAAAAATAAACTTTAAAAAATTCAACAATTTTCTAATGTAATAATATAAATATCCTCCTACTTTTCCATCTGATTCGTTGTTTAAAGAGGCCAAAATCCTTTCAATAAGACAAATTTTCTTTAAGTCATATCAGGGAAGCTATTCTGAACCACTCTCGTGGCACGAGAAAATTGTTTTTTTCTTCTATTTTTTTTATTTATTCAACTTTTGTACGTAATGTTATTTGTTAATTGGCGGGCTTATTGCCAAACGGCAATTTCTTCCAACCAACCAATAAAATAAAAGTTTTATTTTTATAATTCAAGTTACAGAACATATTCAATAGAAAAAAATATTAAAAAGCTAAAGATACATAAACATCGAAATAAACGTATTTGTTTATAAATTACCTTAAATCAAAATTACTACTCAATGAGAAAAAGAAAAGGAGGAGAGATTAAAGAAGAGAAAAGAGATGTTTATTTTGTATGTAAATACACGAGATAATACGGCCGCGAGAGCGTTTGGAATACCAGCTTCGATCTGTTTTAGGACCACAAGTCAAAAAGAATTCAACAGAAATAAAACAGATATTCCCCTAACGGGAATTTCTACGTACCAAAAAGTAAACCAACTTTGGCCAAGAGGCATTTCTTTGTGGTAGGTCCAAGGATCTTTAATGTGCATAATTTCGTACATAAATATCGATGTTAGTTTAAACTGTCTTAGTATATACCGAGGAAGATAGCCGTTCATAATCGCGGCCTCAGTTTGAGCAATTGGTTCGCTCGCACGGGAATGGATCACTGTAATGTGATCTATGTATGTATAAATGGAAAGTATAATAAAAATGTAACAGGTTGTAAAATGTGTATTAATGATATTTTGTAGTATACGCATAAACTAAATATGTATGTGTAAAATATAATATGAATAGGTCTGTGTGAATATATATGTAAATATATGTATATGTAAATTTATGTTTTTATTTATTATCCAATTATTGTAGCCTGCATTACTTTACGAGCTGTTTAACCCTCAGGGTAATAATGCGCCAAGATATAGAGGAGCCGAAACGTAAAAAAAACATTCTATGACTATTGGGTATAAAGTTAGCTATAGTTCGCAGCAAAACAATGGGCCGTACTCAGGTCGAGAATTGCCACATGGATATTAATTTGCATTGTTAATACTTTTAAATATGTACCTGTGTATTTATTATTGCAGAGTTATTCCAATTTATTGTTCTAAAATTCGCCTATATTTATTTTATAAAACTGAAAATACATGTGTGAGTTTATTTTTCTATTCATTTATTCGTTTTATTCACAATATACTTATGTTATATTATTGAGACATAAATCCCAGCTCCATGGAACCAAAGTCCGGCGTTGAGTTTGTTTGTTTGTCCGTAACATCTCCGAAACAGCGAGTCGTAGCGGCCTGAAATTCGGACATGTCATTTAAGATGCGATTTCAAGGTTTACGTTGCTATTTTCTAATAAAAATTTCAAGTAAAATTTGAATTAACCTCTACTCAATAAAGACTCAAACTTTATATGGATGCCTTGTGTGGCCCTGACATATTGCCCTTAATCAACTGTCATTACCAACAGTAAACAAACTTGAATTCACAAATTTGTCCCCTTGTTTGAGTAAAATAGTATCTGAGGTAAATATGTCGATATAAGGAAAGTTTTTAAGCAACATAATACACGTGTTGAGACAATAAATGCCAAAAATCAATGTAAATCATGGGAAAATATTCGGAATCAATTACCTGTGAAAACTGACTCCTTTAACATCTTTGACCCTCCTACTGCTGCAACCAAATAAACTGCAATTCACTATGGTCGATTTTTATTTATTTAAACGTAACTATCCACGTTATTTACAAACAAATCCAAGCACACCGACAAAAGCATCCGACAGAACCGTTATGTGTTTGCTGTCAAACAAAACAAAATGGTTGCTAACCAACAAACCAACATCGCTTGCGTTCTATAAAACAGTGATAGGGCTTCTCTTTAGGTTACGCATTATTACTCTGAAGTTTAACCCATCACGTAATGCAGACTGTTAATAAAAAGTATAAGATAGCCGCCTAATTGCTGATGTGAACATAAAAATAAGTCATGTTATCCGCAGAAGCCGTATTCAGCAAGCGACTTGCCCTATTAAAGGGCTAATTCTAACTTACATTTGTGCGGTTTTTGGGTGTGTAAAAAAGTGCACCAGATCTCTCTCTAGTTTGATATTATTGGGAATACACAAACTGATCTTTTTCAGTATTTGAATTGTTATAAATATTGCAAAAGGACACTGCAATATAGTTTACGTAAAAAAATTAACATGCTACGAAACAACATTAAGGAGTTAAATACAGAAGTGAGACACATGCTCAAATTGTGGCTAATGGAAAAAAGATTTTTGTATTAATGTTAGTTTTTAATTTTTAATAAGATAATAAAATAAAAAATATGGTACAGTGTGTAATATTTTTTAAATAAAATTATAATCAATGTAGGTTAAGTATGAAAAATTGAAGCAACACATAAGAATCTGCTGACCAGTTGCATGCTTACAATTCAGCAGAACTTTAATTTTAAGACTATTGTGTAAATATTTTTGAAGTGTCCCGACTCTGGGTCGTTCTAAATATAAAAAAATTCTCTTCCGAAATAAAAATTCTCTGCCTTTATTAATGTACGTGCAATAATTTTTTTTTTAAAGTAAGAAATATTACCGGTCTTATAATTTACCGAAATATATTTTTTTTGTAAATAACTCACTATTAGAAAAAGGAAATCAAGTTGGGGTAGATTGGGGTTCGAACCTCGGATCTCTGGCCCGTGAGTCCGCAACACTAACCACGGGACCACAACCCAATTAAAATTATTATTATTATTTTTAATAAATAAAAATAAAATTCTTATTAAAAATTTGATTTTAATTTCAATATGACAAAAATTTTATGTAACTAAAATATAAATTGGTACGAAGGTCGCGGTCACTGTTATCAATTTGTTTCTTCTTTTTTGGGTGATACCGTGTGTGTTGGATTTGTTCCGACGTTTCGACTACCATTGCGGGAGCGATCTTTTAAAAAAAAAAAAAAAAAATGTGTTCTTATGATTTACCCAAATATTTCATTTTAAGGGGCCATTTTCAACGAGTTGCAAATAAATCACTATTAGAAAATGGGAATCAAGTTGGGGTAGAGTAGGATTCGAACCACGGATCTTTGGTCTGTGAGTCTGAGACACTAGCCGTAGGACCACAACCCGATTACAGACTTAGTTTACCATGAAGATGGCTCCTGCAGTAGCCGAAACGTCGGAACAAATCCAACACACACGGTTTCACCCAAAAAAAAGAGAAACAAATTGATAACTAAAATAAAATTACTTTTCGACCTACAGATTGCGTATCTTCAAATTAAGACTAAGCTACCATAAATTATGAAGGCAAGCATTGGTGTTAATTACTGTTACAACTTCAACATCCAATCTACCTACGACCTTGCTTTCCCTACCTCAGTATCCTTTGCCATCCGCCATAATCAGACTTAGTGTCCAACTGCAAGATTCTTTATTAATCGCCGAGTCACTTTCTAATATATTGTTCATCCAATAGCGCCAGTGCAGTGTGGTGTCCCGAAGCTCGCTCCAGAAGGCTTTCCGCCTCTCGCGTTACGCGAAACGGTGCCTCCGTGGTGTAGCGGTCAAGATGCTTGACTCACCCACGGAAGGTTCCGGGTTCGATTCCCGGTGAGAACACAAAAAATAAAATGTGATTTTTCTCTAGCCTGGGTTTTCTGTGATGTAATTCACCACTGTAATTGGGCCTCCTGGCCTGTTGTGGTGCAAAAATAAATGTTAAAAAAATAACCACAATAGTGTCAATTTTGTGGACAATTTCGAATGAACAAATAAATCAATAATTGGAAACATCAAATCAAAATTAGGCATCTTGCCCTAATTTACGGTGTGAATATATCTTAAACATGCAACTTTTTAAATATTGTTCATAATGTCTCGTTTTGAGTTTTGTATTTTTTCTTAAGTTTTCTGAACTGAATACTTAATGAAACCATGTTGAAATCAAGATTATATAGAGCAGGGACAACCAAGCATCTGTAGAATGTGTGAAGTCCATTACAGTAAAAAAAACACATTATGTATATACATGTACTCCTGTTAACCCTGTTGGTTTGTTTCTTATGCAAATTAAGGCGTTAGCATTCCAGCGGTATCTAGCGGAAAAAATAGGATTGCTTTATCTAAGTTTTTCGATTTTCGCAAAGGTATTATGAGATTTTTATTTGCAACTTTTCTAATTTTGGCTTTTAATTGAAGAGATAAAAATATAGCCCAAACTTTCGTGGTCTATTTTTAATATTTAATTATTTTTTCCTGTTTTTCTTTTACGAATAAGTAGTAAAAAAAATAAGTACGATATTTATTATAACTGTGAGTCTGGCTTTTGGTAAAATAATAACCCCATAGGACGAGTGCGCGTGAGTTGATTTGAGGTTAAATGAAAAAGATGGATTGATTAATTTGTACGGTACGAATTTACAATAGCGAACACTGGCGGAGAGCTGGTGGCCGGGCGACACTAAATGCCAAGATGAAATGTAATGTGTTCTTCCGATGCATATATTGTCCGAGCTGACGTAGCAGCGGGCTGCGCGTTCGGACCTGTCAACCTCACGGCTGTTGGTGTTGCTCTTCTCAAACCCACTAATATATCATGCGAGACACAAATCATTTTTTTATTATTATTATGGTAACAGAGAGTGAAAACAGTGAGCAAAAACAGTGAGAAGGGATATTTTGGAAGTCTAGACTTTTACAAGACCTATAACCAGTCATTGGCTGGTTTAATCGGTACTTTACACACTTTGTAATATTCACTATTCTGCCTATATTAAAACATCCAATATCCTCAGCCCTTCTATCTGTTGACTTTTGTGAAGTAAAAGAGCTGAAATTTTTACTGATGTGAGTGACATTGATCTGGCTAAATTATTTCACTTACTAGACAATGTCGGAAAATGTTTTTCAATTTTTGTACTTATTTTTATCACCATCATCATTCTTATTTTTTTAATGGTGCATGGGGCACTGAATCAGTTCACCAATTGCAGCGTATCTTGATCTTTTTTGTTACATAAAAATAAAATGATTAGTCTTACGGTTCAGGTGCCAGTACACGAGACTATGAAACATTCTAGTAAAAAAACATATTTTTAAATAAATATTTCATCTGAACCATGTCGAGAATCGAACCCGAGGCCTCTTGTTTGGTAGACAAACGCGCTGATCACTACACCACGAGGCCAACGTCTTATTTGTTTGCTATTGGTTTAATAAACGATGTGTCTAATTGTTAGAAGGCAGGCTGGATTTTTCTCTCTAGAAGTAAATTATAAAGATGTATATTATCTGTACCTCAGAGGCAGACGGATGCAAATCCAAACGTCAAATGTTCAACAAAAGACTTAATAATTCAGAACATGAATTTGTAAATTTAGTATCTCAATACATTGATTATTTCATTATAAAAGTTACATTTCTTCAAAATCAATGGACATGATTATGAACTGGATACAAAAATCGAAATGTCATTTCATAAAATTCTGGATTTGCATCCGCCTACCTCTGATGTCCAAATATTTATCGCAAAAGATAGGATAAACATTTTTGAGAACGCACAATTTGAACGTTTTGGAATCATGCGAAAACGGCTAACCTTTATTTTTAAATATAACTTTGAATTTCCTCTTTAAATGTACAATACAAACGCTTCGCACCCCTTTTAAACAACAACACACATTTTTCATACTCGCATACAATTATCTTTTCCCAAGCCATTTGGCTTATTATCAGATTAAAATTATACAATAAAAACCATCATTAGGAGTCGCTTTCAAAAGTAGGCGAATAGCAAAACGAGGAAACATTTTTAATTTTCCTAAAGGTACCGCACCCATTCTCTCTCTGGCTATAGTCAACACCCACTGACAGTATTTCTGATGCTCCCTCGAGAACATCATCGTGCAAATGAATTGCTTTCACCTTTGCATTGTGAACGGGAAGGGGGTTGAAGGTAAAACAAAACATAAAGATAATTTAATTTCTAATTTACATATACTTAAGCCTCCCCTTTAACAGGGGCTAGAACAATAACGGTGAAAAACAACGGGGTAAGTTTTCTTTCTTATGATAAACATCACCATAAAACAGAATTGCACGCTAAACTTTATATTCCTGATTCAATTTGCAGTAAAAATGACAAGTTTCACCTAGAATATTTATTTTTATACATGTAGTTTATTACACATTATTTGAGACATAAGTCCCAACTCCACGGGACTTAAAGCCCTGTGTTGAGATGGGACGAGCAATTAGTTGACATAGACACATGAGTATATCACCACAAATAATAATTTTTAAAAAAACATATATTTGGTACAAAATAATACTCGTATACATATACAGGGTGTTCTTTAAACCCTGTCATATCCGAAACCACGATGATCAGTATGGGCATGAAGACAAATTAGCATATTTAAAAAAATATTTAGAACGAAGAAAATTTTTAAAAATAAAACATTTTTAAATACAATTGGTTGCTTACTTCTGCAGGGGAGAAGCGAGGGGGCGCGGCCGTGCTTTTGACAGTGTATTAGGCTCCCCCTCCCCCCTCCTCGACTCTCCCCTCCGGGAGTAAGAAACCATTTGTTTTTTATTTATCATTTATTTTTTAAGATTTTAGTTGTTCTAAAAATATATTTTAATGTTCCAATATATCTTCTTGTTCATACTGATCATCGTGGTTTCGGATGTAACAGGGTTTAAAGAATACCCTGTATAGAGGTATTCTTTAAACACTGTCACACCTGAAACCACAATGATCAGTATGGGCAAGAATACATATAAGCATATTAAAAAAATATATATTTAAAAAAACAAATGGTTGCTTACTTCTGCAGGGGAGAAGTGAGGGGAGCGCGGCGAAGTATCAGACTCCCCGCTCCCCCTCCTTGTTTCTACCCTGCAGAAGTAAGCAATCATTTGCTTTTTTTGGTACTTTATTTTTTTAAATTTATTCGTTCTAAAAAAGTATTTTAATGTGCCAATATGTCTTCTTGCTCATGCTGATCATCGTGGTTTTCGATGTGACAGGGTTTAATGAACATCCTGTATCAAAGAAACTATTATTAATATAATTTGCTAATTATGTGCTATAGTTAGTTCATCTTTTTATGAAAAGTGATAAAGAAAAATGTTAACATATTACAAAAGAGATGGAAAACCTTTTAGAGAAGAAAATATAGAAGCCTAGGCATCTACAGGGCTTAAGACCTGTAATTTGTATTTTTATTTTGTTCACAATATATTTATGTAACATCTATTGAGACACAAATCTTTACTCCATTGAACCAAAATTCTGTTTCGAGTTGGGACGAATACATGTTATAACACTTTAATAACATACATTATCATCATATGAGGGTATAACTTAGAAATCTCCACCAAAAACGGAAAATTAGTTATCGATGCCAAAATGAACTAAACATTATAACCCAAATATCTTAATAATAGCGTAATTCAAAACCGTTTCTAAAGTTTTAAAAAACAGGTTAGGTTAGGTTCTACTTGATACCGCAAATTTAGCAGTCTTTATTGATTAAGTAAAGCACAATTAGAAATCTCATGATTTAAAAAAAAAGTTTTTCTCAAATATCTCAGTAACTTCCTTAATGGAGATCTCTAAGTTTGTTTCTAATACTCGCATATATATTATGCAGAACAAAAACCTCATTAAAAATACATGGCATATCAACATATAAAAGAACAAGCAATAAAAAAACATTCGATGTACATGAAAAAACCAAAATGTTTATTAACTAACTCAAATATTCGAAAAACTATCAAGTTTCTCATTCAAATCCCTCCTCCTAAGGAAAATTCAGTCGTGAAACTGTGGCATTGGCTTGTTTAAGTGACCACTTTACACATTGTGTAACATTCACCATTCTGTCTATGTTTGTACATTAATATTCCTTAAATTCTTCCGTCTGTCGATGTTTGTGAAGTTGATGAGCTGAAACCTTTATTGATGTGGGAGATGTTCAAATATAGGCAGAATGGTGCATGTTACACAGTGTGCAAAGTGGCCACTTTAACCAGCCGATGACAAGTCATAAAAACATATTTTATTTAATGTCGAGCTTCCCAGGAATCAAACCTGAGTCCACAAGCATAATAGGAGAATGCCTCAACCACTTCGAGGCAGATTTTTCTCCAATAAACATAATATAACAGCTTACCCACCACATACCGCACACCGCATCTGAGGACATAAGTCTCCTTGGCGGTGCCCACATACACGGAAAATTTGCTCGTTGTCAAACGAGAAAAGCTGCCCGAAGGAGCTCTCTGAAATCTGGTAGCCTTAGCATCTTTGTGCTGAAAGAAAGTAATCCAAAAGTACATAATATGTACTTCATTGGATTGAGAAGAGAGGGAAGTGAATTCTTCACTGACTGGGATTAAATTGATTGGACATGATCAATTCGCCGAAATGATTACAAAACTTTTTAAAAGCCTTGAAATTCTTTTTAGAAGCCACCAGATCTGTATATCCGACAGGACCTATAAAAGGGCCACGGATAGTAGCGAGAAGCTCCATTCGGTAATCATAGAGAAGGGGAAAGGGACAAGACCACAGGATGTGTTCAGAAGATTGGTTAGGATATCCGCAGCAGCACGAAGGAGAGTCAACAATATTAAAAACAAATAATTTTTGATTAAATTTACCATGACCTGATAAAAACTGCGTAGTCCAGTGATCGGGAATAACCCAAGAAGATTCTAAGCGCTGACGGATCGAAGGAAAAAAAAGAAAGGTAACCCTCCCTGAAGAGGAAGATTCCCATCGCGATTGCCAAGCATTAAGAAGAGCATTTAAAGTCATTTTTTTAATATTTGATTGAGACATTCGTTCAGTTGGGAGTAGACGGACGCCACCAATAACAGAGGATCGCCTTCTTTTTAGGTGGAAATTTGCAGATCGTCGCTGAAACATAATATAACAAGTGAATTAAATAATACTATTTATTTACTTTTATTACTAAAATAAATCAAACAACTTTGTTTTTAGTCACCTTTTTTTTCCACCCACCGGTTTCAAAGCAAACAAGCTTCTTCGTCAAGGTTTACGTAACTCATGAATTATTTCCTATCTTATTCTATCCATGTTTACTTAATACTACACGTAGAGCTAATAATAAATCAATTCGAGTCAAGTAAAAAAAAAACGTTTTTTTTTTATTTTTAAAGCAATAACCCGCTAAACCTATATATTGAGGCTTGTCAGCAAGTACGATAGAGGAGATATGGAATAAGGTAATGAAATATATGCCACAACACTCAGACCAATAGAGAAAAATATTTCTTGGATTTTTTTTCTTGCAACTGGCGGGAATCGAACCCGCGACGCCTGTTTCACAGTTGACCGTCTAACCAACTGCGCTTCGGCGCTTGTCTGCCTGTTAAGAAGGAAGTTGTTTTATTTATTTTATTATAATGTATAACCACAAAGTTAATGATTCAAACAAAAAAAAAAAAAACTTTTTGCATTATTTATATTTAAAGCACTAACTGTGTGGTCAAACATTTTAAATGTTATTAAATAACTAACTAACTAACTAAAACTAACTAACTAATTAAATATTTGTTATTAAATATTTGTATAAAACCACTTACCGACTTTTCTATGTCTACCGGTTTCAATACAGCCCGTCATATGACATTTCAATACAATGGTCAGCCTAAACGTATTAAACTCAAGTGCCTCCTTCCATTGGGATTGGGCTCCTTTTTTTTCTACCATTCGAACATCAAGTATTTTCATGATCTAATATGTGCATGTTTGTCCTAATCAGTGCATGTGCTTATTAAAATGTTTGTCATGTTGGTTTTATATTTTTGTGCAACAAATATGGTGAAGTTGTATAGTGGGTTTAGCATGTTAGTTTAATTGGTGTCCTGATGAAGTGACGGCTACGTCTTGAAACCAGTAGAAATAGAAAAGTCAATAAGTGTTTGTTTACAAATATTTAATTACCTTTAGTTATGCTATTTGTTTTAAATATTCAACCTTCATGAAAATGTTCATTTTCACTATTAATTCATTCTTCTTCTTCTTCTTCCTGGCTGTATGTTCCGTTTACTTGGGATCAGCTCTTCTGGTCCTCAATTTACACGTCGGACTAGGAGATTCGTCGTTTGTTTTCTGTTTTACGGCCGGTTGCCACCTGGTGCCGAAATAGTAACCTTTCTTGCTAACTGGGACTTAGGATGCCACCGTTGACTATTGTTCCTCCGCTTCCATCCTTAACGGAACGTCCTGCCCGATGCCTCTGTCTCCCAACAGCCCGAAGTATATCCGGTTGGCCTGAGAGAAGATTTGTACCCCTTCACAGCCGTTAAAGTCTTCACCCATAGCCCTGGGCAAGGAATCTCGCTACACCCAGCAATACTGGGTCCTTATCCAAACTTAGCCACCTTATTCACCATGAATAAATAAATTTTGAACAATCATTCTTACACTTTTTGCATATAAATCAGATAGTTTCAAATCATAATTTATACTTAATGCTGTTCTTCCAACAGCTCTCGTATGTATTAATAATTTTACCTCTTTTTAATTACTTTTTATAAATGAAAGTTACCTTAGAGATTTCTTTTAAGGGTAAACTTTACGTAGCATTACCGCTATTTTATATTAACTTCCATAAAAATGTAATTTGTGTAAGTTGGTTAATATTAAAACGTTAAATCCCTATTAACATTATATTCTCCCTTTACTTTTATGTTTCAAACACGTGGTCGAATTGTTCGCCTTTTCATAAAATTAATGTTAACTACCTGGCCGGATAAACCTTTTATTATGTAAATTAAGAGGCTAGAAGTAATTTGTTACATTTTTACAATAATCCTTGTTATTGTTTTGAAACAATTCAATTAAAATACTTCAGATAATTTAGTTGGTATATCGAAATATCAAGCGCGAGATATCTCGCAGTAAACAGAGTACCACTATAAAGAATTATCGACTCTTGAACAGTTTTGAATTGTAGAAACATCTTTTGAAGGTGTATTTACATGTTTACCCAATTTCGATGGACTTAAATCTCCTGAGATCTGTAAATTCTCGTAAAATGATTAGTTTAACAGCCGTCAGATTATATCAGAGGTAACATTTAAAAAGTTTTTACCTAGAGAGATCATATAATTTATATCGATTTTTGGACAAATTGTTATGTCAATAGGTGCGTAGATTTTCATGGTCACTGTTTTTTCAATTTTTCAATTTATTTATTTATTCATATATATGTACATTACAAAATGGAATATCTTAATTCATACATACAGAAATAATTTTAAAAATTAGGTAAAATTAGGTATATATAAAAAAAACACATTAGTATACATAATATCCAAAGAATAATATGTTAAAAAAGTAAGAGAATCTTGTAACGAAAAACTCCCTCAGAGACGTGAAATATGTCAATGTCCAAAGTGAAATTGTTCAACATAGAGATAGCTTAAGTTATCAATAAGTTATCAATATGTATCTTTTTTGGGTGAACCAGTGTAAGTTGGATTCATTCCGACGTTTTGGCTACCATTGCAGGAACCATTTTCACAGTTTCATTGGAACGAATCCAAGTTACGCGGTATCCCCCAAAAAAGACACATATTGTCATTTAAACGTTCAGAATAGAATTATAAACTATTTATACGTAGTTTTTAAAAAAATTACATTACCTGTGTAGTTTAAGTTTTTTTTTCAATATTTTTAACTCAATAGAGACAGGTGGTAACCTTTCTTACTTTTTTGTTCGAAAATTAAAAGTGAAAAAAACTACTGTTTAAAATTTAAAAAAACCTCTTATTTTGGTAAGTTTGTATACATTTGTAAATAATGATTTCTTTTTCAATATTTTTAAACCTAACAATAGCTGGCCTACTGGTGACCTCCAATAAAAATATGACTTGCACAAATATAATGCTTTAAATAATGTTTATTTGAAAACAACTGTACCATAAAATGAGAATCGAAAATGAAGTTTTAATTATTGTAAGCTCTCCGAGAACCGAACCAAGAATCCTCTGTATGTGAGACTGGCTTTTCAGCTAACGCCTTCACTAAAAACAAGTTTAGAACTAGGCCGGATGCCGCTCTAGATCTCCATAATCAATTGTTAGACATTAAACCAAATTTTAGTGCTATTATAAGTTAAACTCAAAATATTACTCTTCATATTAAATACGTGCAGTTAAAATTTTTAATTCAATAAAAAGTCTTTCTTTTCAAGTCAAACATGCAAGCTATAAGGTGTCATGTGTCTTAAAAATAACATTTTTGTCAATTTGCTTTTTTTTTGTCGAGATAAAAAGGTAGATCAACTAGGGTTCAATTGCCAAAAATAAAATTGGAAACTACTGGTCGAAATGACATGGGTCATTGAGAGAAATGAAAATATAAGGAGGTAATTCGATTAAAATATAAAACATGTATTTTTCTTTTAGAATATTAATTTAAATCCGGATCACGTTTTTATTATACTTTACTGCTAATAATCATAAAAATAAAAAATATTTTTTTTTTTTTAACCTTAGCACTAATTACTAAAGGAAGTAAACAGGGTTATCCTCGATTGTCATAAAGTAAATTCGTTTTTTTTTTTTCAACAATGTGTGAAAATTTGTATAAACTTTTAAGTATCTTCTTTAGTAACATATAATTTAAAATGTTTTAAAATAATGTACAAATATCTTATATACTCTAAGACAAATATACACATTATCAAACAGAAAATTTGATTTTACTCTATAGATAATTTGATATAACTTTGTTAATTTCCCATTGATTGACCCAAGAAATTTATCTTCAAATGAATAATTAAATTTTCTGTACGAAAATGATCATTTTTGTATTTTGTTTCATTAAAATTACAGGTTTCCGATGAAGACACTAAAAAAAATTATACATATATAGACAATTTCGTTCAAAACATTCGATATAACTTTAAAGACAATTGAAGGTAACTGTGTTCTCTCAATCTCCATTTTAATACGGATCCTGGTCTACGTATAGATAATCATTATTACAGATTATAGCAAGGGTAACTTTAGTAAGATCACATTAATTTTTTATTTATTATTGTTTATAATGGGGAAAAAAATAGTTTCTACTAGAAAATGTATAAAATTAATACTTATAATTTTAAAAAGCTTCAACTATCATCTTAAAACTCTATGCTGTTTTTCTTAAAACGCTACCTGCATAAAAAAGTTTTCCAAGTTTCAAAAAAGAAGAACTGCGGTATTTAAATTTTTATGACGGTACAGATAAGTATGTTTTATTGGAGTAAGTTCTCAGGCTTTTATTTTTGGGGATGTTAAATTTTATTCGTACAAAAATATTGCGAGGGCTAACTTCCCTCGTGAAGAAATTTCTCATTAATTTGACGTAAATTCCCGTGAAAGCCTCACCTGAAAAAACATCCCGAAATTTGAAAACAGAATACCCCAGATTTGAAACATCTAACGGTTTCTTAAATAAGTAAAAAATAACACCGGTAAATCATTTACTTTTCTGCCTTGACTTCGTCTTAAAACAAATAGCTACATTTTTGTTTCGGCGTTTTCTGTTTTATTTATTTATTGATGGAATTTCTGGTATTTCCATAATTGGCTTGTAGTCCCGTTGCTAGTGTTGTGGACTCACGAATCAGAGATCCAACCTTGCTCTACTTTATTTATATTTTCTAATGGTGACTTAATTATATATAATTTAAAGTGGCCCCGAATATTTCATATTTGGATAAATCACAATAAAGCAAATATTTGTTTTGGAATAAAATAAAGAAGTTTTTTCTCAATTGATCTGGGTGTTGTGGTGTATTTATCATAATTCCCATGTCCTCTATTTCCCACGTGCTGACAATCCTCTTAAAAACAATCTTAGTGTGTTATTCCGTTTTTTAAACTTTTTTTTTAATTTACGAAACCTTGAAAATCATCAAAAACAAATGTATTCTGAATTTCTAAAATAATATTTGCAATCTTCAAAAATTTTCCATTGAATTTATTTCATCTTGCATAATGTTCTAAAAAATAATTCTGCCAATGGGTGTTCCAGTATTTTCCTAATAATAAAAAAGCTCCTATAATGGGTGTATTTTCCTTGAATTAGCGGAACAAAACATAACGAGCGAGTAGAATTTCGACATCTTATTTGTACTCCAAGAGTGATAAATTACATCTGCTGAAGCATCACAATGCGGCATCATAGCCAGAAGCACTACGAATCCTTGAAGAAAAGATGAAGTAGAGAATTCTGGTAATGACTACTTCTACCGATTTCCAAAGTAGTGTAGTTGAACTCCCAGTTTTAGACATCCTAAGAGTGTGATATAAAAATGGGGTATATACGGTTTTATTCAGGAACATACATGATCAATATTCAGACGTTTCTCAAAAGATTTATTTATTACATAATGTACTGATGGAATAAGATCCATTTGAAGATTATTCGGATTCGGTATTATTTCATTACAGTTATTAAGATTTTTTTTACTTTTAAATTCAATGTATAATATACACAGTGTTTTTGGTCCAGACCGCGAGACGTCAAAGAAACATTCCTTGGGGTAAAATTTTAGAAAAATCTTTATAATTTTTATCAAGAACTATTTTTTTTATGAGTAAAACTGATTATTATAATTTAAAAATGAAATTCATCAGGGATTGGGTTTTTGAGATTAGGAGGTAAAAGGATAAATTGTGTAAGCAATGTACTGAAGATAATTAATTCAAAATTTGGTTGATTTGACTGACTCTTCATGTATATATTGTAAAGTATCTGGCAGTAAATAATGTAGACTAGGATTAAAAAAGAGACTGCTGGCCTAATCGGCTAACTTTGGCTTTAAAGTGCGTCGACATCGTCATTCATCTTTGTTCCAAATTCAGGACTCATGCGACAAAAACGACGCTCTACAAAGTCGGCAGTCTCTTTCTTAAGCCTGGTTTACTTTATTTACTGCCGGGTGCTCTACATTTGTGGGGTTCATAGTGCATTGATCGATGACACACAGACCTGTAATCTTTTTTCATGTAATATAGATCAAATCATCGTTTTATATTGTGTACAATAAATTATATTCTGCAAGGCTAACAGTATTAATCATAGTGGTCTAGATAAGAGCAACGTCTTTCAGCACGTTAACATCGTTCCTACCATAGAGACATGAAAAAAAAAGGAACACGGCATATAAAGAGACTGCAGGGCGTAGTAACGCTCAGTCAGCCCTGGCAAGTCAGCCCAACCAAGTTAGCCCAAGCAGTCAGCCTAAGCAAGTCAACCTAGTCGTACAGCCACTCATTTCCAGCATGTAAGTGCAGCAAATTTAACTTCTCGTCGCCGTTACTCTTGTGATTCACAATAAAGTTCCATACATTTATTTGCCGTGTAAAAGTTTAAAAGAGTAACTCGTTTAGCGACAAAAAACATTCCTTTTTGAATGAGCAAAATCGATTGGAAGACTAAAGTCCTTAAAAATGTATTTTCGGGTGTGTGGATGGAGTACTTTTACAGTTACAGCAGTAAAAGATGGATATTTCATAAATATTTTTTTTTATTTATTTAAATAATAATAAAGAGCGTATTTTTGTCCCGTGTCAGACCGAGTGAATATTACCTTTGTGTGTCTGAAATAAAACCAGAATCCTGGACGAGTTTTTTGGATACACTTGAGGCAGTGGATGGCACGTTTGTCTACTATGCTTTAGATTAGGGGTTCGATTCCTAGACGACATGGAATATTGATTAAAAAGGTGGTTTAACACCGCAATATTTCAGTTTTCCGGCTCAATTTCTGAAGTTGCAATTCAACACAGTGAATGCTGATTCAAAGAATAATACTACAAACGTTTGTGTGCGGATAAGGGTTTAATGATAATTAATTTCATTGTTCCTGGATCTGGCACCTGAGGCGTAATACGAATCAACTAACCTTCATGTTACAGATGGTCCATATACGCTGCAATTGGTGTACCAACGCAGTGATGATGATGATGACAATGATAATATTTAAGGTACAGTATTTCATTTTATGCGACAGCTAATCAGATAAATCAATCAACCGTTCATCCAAAATTGAATCATAAATTTCGATAAAATTTTACCGTAATTTTATATTAAAAACTGGAAAATACAATTTGCGTCTACGAAATCGAAAACAAAGTTATATGTTTGATCAACGTATTTATCAGCCTCATTGTTTTACGGTTAGCGCGTTCACCCACCATGCAAAAGGTTTCGGGTTCAATTTCCTTGACATAACATTTATTTATTTACTTACTTTTACCCGCCCGCGGCTTTGTTTGCTTGGTTTTAGGAAGAAATAAGTTCTAAATTTGTTGGAACAGAGAGAGAAAACACTTTTGAGAAGACATTAGCTAATTAATTCGTGCAACAAGAAATTTTTAGCGGGGTGGAGATGGCTTTTCTGAATGAAAAGTGGCACGTGATATTTTTTAGCTCTCCGGCTATACCTATGCAAAAATTACATCAATCGGTCGCTTCTTTGTGACGTAAAAAAAGGATTAATTTTTACCTAGGAAATGATACTTTTTTTCATGACAAAAAGTAGCTTATGATACTTTTTAGCTCTCCGGCTATTTTCATGCAAAAAATCACATTGATTTTTACGCCCAATGGGCATTTATAAAGTCGATTAATCGCCAAACTTCAAGTTTTGAGAGTAAATGTTTGCAGAAAATTGCCCTTGAGGTGATTTTCACAAAAATGGCGCTGTATAAATTATCCAACTATAAATAAATTAGGTATAAGGTGGTTCAATTTTTTGTTAACATGAATGTCCGAAAACGGATGCAGCAGTCTCCTACAACGAGAGTTTTGAGGGTGTGATGGAGGACCAGGATTAGACAAGTGTGTAGGTGCCTCAGGAGAACGTAAACCTAAATTGCCTTTTCTTCAAACTTGCCGGCTCTCGCCGTCTTGGAAAACTATCGATGGCAATCTTTCGGCTTAATTTGGCAGCACTAAAGGATGCGGGATTGACGTGGGAAGAGACGAGTGTGCTGAATGACGATAGGGTCTCCTAAAAGCGTCCGCATGCTCCACTTAGATGTAGAAAGAAGAAAATACATTATATGGTGTGATTTAAAAAAATACATGTATGGAAAAACTTATAAAAATAGAAAAGAGACCATGAATAATATGACCACAACTCAGAAATATAATAATAGCATAGTTTAGGAAAAGATAAAAAAAGGAGTGGGAATAGAAAAGGGAGGGAGATGGTTTTGGTGGTGGATTTAATATATGGGAGTTATTTTTTACCTTATTTATAATGTACAAGGTTTATATTTACTTCAAGGAGAAAGTTACTTATTTTTTACTTCAAAAGGGAATATTCTATTCAATTTACTTCAATGAATTTTTTTTAAAGTTGATATTTATAATATGCAAGGATTGGATGAAACAATTCGGCTGTAGCCTGTTTTAAGAACTCTTCCGTATTTAGGGAGGGAGTTGGTTGCAGTGTGCCCCAGTTTACACGCTTTTTAATGTTCATCAATTATTTTCTTTGATGTGCGCCCTGTTTGTTCAATAAACACTTTATCACTCCCTCTGCAACTCAGTTTTTAAACTGGTTCTCGGCAATACACAAAAATAACACGAAATGTGCTTGCTGCCAACTGCAACACGGTACAAATTACTAGTATATAAACATTTTTCTTCACTAACCATACAGTGTACTCTTATGGTAGCCGAATCGTCGGAATAAATTTTACTTGCAAGGGATCATCCAAAAAAGATGACCGTGAAAACTTCCGTACCTCTTTATATCTTATTAATATGTTTTGAATATATGAAGATTATATAATAGGATAATTATAACGGATTTAATAAATTTAAATTAAACTAGCGGACCCAACAGACGTTGTTCTGCCCGAACGTTGGATTGCCTGCTATTAACTTGGAAAAATATTTTTCATGGATAAATAGGTATCAAGGTATTTGTTTATAGTGAATTCCAAAACATAAAATAAATATTTTTCGAATATGGCATTCATTTTGCAAACGTCAAACTTCAGTTTTCTCTCCAACAGAGGGGTGTACTTATGTAGGAATACGACTTTCAAAAATGTATTGAATTTAATATTATTTTAGTATTACCAAAAATCCATTAATAAATGGGCAGAAATTATAAGGAATTTGAGGAAAAAATCTGATTGAGATCTACAAAAAACAAATGCTGTTTAGAAACGTTCATAAACAAACTGTTTTAATCCACAAAAAAACATCATCTCTCCATTTTTTTGCAAATGCATTCTCCTCGAATGCAACCCTGTTAGATCGATGAATAAAACATTTATTCTCCTCACTTCTTTTAAACATATTAAATTGAAGATTTTAATATCTACGAACACGCACACGCACAGCGCAAAGATCTATATTTCTCTGAAAACCACACGTAAATCGGTTAAGCCGTTTCGGAGGAGTTCAATAACATCACGCATACAGAGGAATTATATATATAAAGATAGTGCATGCCATGTTTGACACCTCTGCAATTTTGTCACTAGTTCATTTTAATGTACCGAAATGGACAATTCGCCAAACCTACCAATATTGTGGCAATAATACTTCGACGTCATACGATAAAAATGCATTCATCAATAGACTTCGTACTCTGGGCAATAAGTACCAAGAAATCGGTGATTCATTTCATGTGAAGTTTAGTACCTACAGGGTGGCCCTTCTCTTATATTTTTTGTGTTTATTTTTATTCATTTAACTTTTTGTACATAATTTTATTTGTACATTGGCGGGCTTATTGCCAAATGGCAATTTCTTCCAACCAACCAATAAAATAAAAGTTTTATTTTTATAATTCAAGTTACTGAACATATTCAATAAAAAAAACATTAAAAAGTTCAAGATAGATAAAATTAAAAATAAACGTATTTGTTTATAAATTACCTTAAATCAAAACTATTTCTCAAATGGAAAAAGGAAAATAAAGGAAAAAGGAAAGGAGGAGAGATTAAAGAAGAGTGTGTGGGAGAGACTAGTGCTTAGTAGTTCTAAATAACAATATTTTTCTTTATCATTTACATGATTGAGTATTCAAATTCAAATTTCTTTATAATTCTTAATTTATGAATATGTAAGTCTAGACATTTACAGGGCTTATAACCTGTCGTAGGTTGGTTTAAGTGAGAAGAAGTACAAACATTGGAAAATTGTTTTCAGGCGTTGACTAGTGGGTGAATTGGTTCAGTCGTATGAATCTCACCCACATTATAAAGGTATTTTACTTCACGAAATTCAACAGATGTAAGAGTTGAGGAAATGTGAATGTTTAAACATGGGCAGAATAGTAAATGTTACACGGTATGTAAACCACCCAATGAGAGGTCATAAGCCGTGTAAATGCATAGACTTCTATATTCCCTTCTCAAAAATGTTTTCCCTCTGTTGCAACAAATTTAGATATAAATTTAAACAAACTACACCTTGGCGTTCTATTACTACTACCTACGTATTAAAAATATATAATGTAGTATCATTGCCAGTCTAATGAAGATCAGTACCCCGTACTAATACAGGCAAGTGTTTCCCGGACAACCTTCTGGTATTTTATTATCTTAAGAGTATTACAAAACTCAAACCTACATTTTGTCGAAAATAGGCTTTGTTAAGTTTTTATCTAAAAGATAATTCAATTTTCAGAGCATCAAATAAACATGTACCTATTTCTTTCCATTGTATAAAAGCATAATCGTTAAAATAAAGTACAAAGTGTTTTCAAGCTAAGAAAATATTGGTTAACAACACTTTTAAAATTCAATTAACCTAAAGTCCGTTATTCAAGCGTAGCCTTAAACATCAGTTTACTTCATTTTTATAGTTGAGATATAATAAAGATTCTTCCTTAACCTATTTTTCTCCCTAATTTAATTCGTTATTCATTATTTTTGCTAAGTTTTTTTACATTTTAGCCACCCCGTTCTCATAATTTCTATTTAACTTGTTTTATGAAACTAATATAATTTTTTTATATATACAAGACGTAACTTTTTTTTTGGTAATTATTTTTATAACGACTTTCGGATATTTTACGGTTTGGAAAAATTATGCTATTCTATCATAACATCTTATGTATCCTTATTTCAATTGAAAATAAATCCAAATATTTCTAGACAAGTATCGAATACAACCCCCTGGAAAGTTCATCACTGTGTCCAGGCGGATGAAAAATACAGTTCTGAGTGTGGAATAGACTAGAACCTTGGACGAGCGTTTCGACTCGATTACTGCTCTCAGGTAAAAATCCTGACAGGTATCTAAAGCTTAAGATTGATCACTTTACCTTCCCATTACATATTAAAACTACCACAGCCAAACATCATTATACTTACATTTACATAGGACGGAAGCTTTTCAATAATTTACCCCAAAATCTACGTCAAGAAATAAATTACGGAAAATTTAAGGATAAATTAAAGAAAAGCTCCTTGACATCATTAACATTAACTGTATTTTGAAAATGGAGATGTATGTTTAATATGTACCTGTGTTTATAAATTTTGTGTTTTTATTTTAATATTTTTTAGTGTTATATTTTTTCAATTTTCAAAATTATTTAATTTTTTATTTATTTTATTATTTCGTTTTGCATTTTTTGTTTATTTTTATGTTATTTTGTAATCTTGCCAAACACAAGAGCCAGACTCTTTTTTGGCAAGTTCAACCTTGAGTGTTCCATTTTTTTACTGAATGTATTGTTTAATTGTTTATTTATGCTAGTAAAGATTTTTATTAAAAAATATATAAAAATATGATCGAGATATGCCATGTGTACTTTGGCAATACAGTGCCAAATGAACTATCAGCTGTGGATAAAGGTTCGACGATGATGTTCTCCCTGCTTTTTTATAACAAATATAAGATATTCTGAGTACGTCATATATTTTAAGAATTAAATATTTTTGTGGATCTTTGCTCTAACTTTTTTATTATAACAATAATTAAGTCTTTATTCAATAAAATACACACACTTTACTATATTAGTAAATTATAAAAATAAAAACATAAAGTATGAAAGCATAAATTTTATCCCGTTACACTATCAAATAATAGTTAGTCATCAGGTGCTTCGACATTAGTTTTTATTACGATTAAAATAAAAGAAAAAACGTACAGTAATAATTTTGTACACATTTAAACATAAATTATTTCTTGGTATTGTAATAGTATTTAGAAGACGGACAGAAAATAACGTATAATAGACAGGCGCAGTTGGTGAAATGGCCGATGGTTCGATTTCTGCCAGTTGCAAGAAAGTGAGTTATTTACAACTCGTTGGAAATGGCCCTCAAAATGAAATATTTGGGTAAATCATTAGAACGCAAATATTTATTTTTATAAAAAAAATAATGAGAGATAAATTTTGTGAAATGAATGTTTTACATAAATAATAAATCCGTATAGAAACGTTCTGTCTACTAACTATGTTCGTAATAAAAAGACTATTTCTTTAAACCAACAGATTGAATTGAAGATCTAAAGAAATTTGGATGATTTAACAAAGGCAGGGTGGTAAAACCTACATTTCTAATTGTAATTATACCTATCTCTGTAAACATTTTAAATTATAAATACGATCAGGCGTGGAGTAAAATGGTTCCAATCATAACTAATATTTGGTTACCTACATACGTTGAAATAGTATCAAGTTACTAATTGATATATTCAGAGAATACCTTAATAGGGTATCCCAATTTGTATTCCAAATTTAAATCTACGCAGGTGTAAAGGCAAAGCACACGCAATTTCGAACTTATTCATTCATATATATAATATACAAAAAAGGTTAAAAAGTTTTCTTACATTCATGTAGGATTTGATGGTTGAGGTTTGGAGCTCCTATTCCAGTTAGACATTAACAGAAGACACGAGGTTGCTGTTTATTGCATATTTATTACATGGCAAATAAGATACAGTACTTGGTTGTATAGAGCAAGCGTAGCGGCAATGATGGAGCTGAACTTGCACTTCATGCTGGAACTGAGTGACTGACTGACTGAACTTTACTGGTCTGAATTGGGCGTTGACTGCACCCTGTGGTCTTTTAATTGGCGACGTTCCTTTGTTCTTCATACCTCCATGGTAGGGACGATGTAAATGTACATGTTGATCTCGTGTTTCGCAGAATGTAGTTAATTGAATTTAATAGAAAACGCTGACTTGCCTCTTGAAATCATGACTCTATATTTCAATTGAAATTATAGAGCATATGTGTGTCATCGAACATGGAACCTCACATACATAACTAGATAGTTATAAACATTGTACTGATATTTAATTCATTTGCTAATAATTTATTATATTAAGACGTGTAATTTCCATATTCATATCGTTTGAGAAAAATTGTTTTATGTTTTTTTATGTTTACACACAAAAAAGTGGTTTTAAAGAAGAAAATTGTCAAACTTAAAAATTATAAAAAATAGCCTAAACGGTCAATAAATTATATCTGTCTTTAGTGATTTATGCGTATTGAAATTTTGTTAAAAGTTACACAGTAAAAAACAAATAATTCCGATTTAAGCAACTTTTTTCTAACAAAGTTATCTTAGTGACTTTTGCTTATAAAATAGCACAATTTTACGCTTTAAATGGCATATTCTATTAAAAATTGACTTTTCTAGAATTTGTTTTAATGGCGACGTTATTATATTATGCATATATCTTTTACTTTTTTGTTTAAATTTTAAAGCAAGATTACAAGTGTAATGCGATGCTAAGTAGATTGGTTTATTTATCTGTTTATCGTAGATAAGTAAATTGTCTTAAAGTTAGACAGCGGAAAGACTAACACACGCTATCACTTTGGCTTACTGTACTTCATATCATCATGTTCGTAGAATAATGACACATGCGGTATTCTTCAACATTACATGAGAGCGGTTTAAATCTTTTTTTGTCAGTTTATGTCACAACTTAATATGTACAAAAGTGTATCATTTGATACTTGGGTAAGTTTTTTATCGTAAGCAAACAGAAAAAATTGGTCAAGTCCCATTTTGCGATTTTTTGCCGAATTGTTGGATGATGTATTTTACTGAAAAGAAAAAAGAAAAAAGTCCTACTTCGATTTGTGTAAACTTTTATCCATGGCTACGCTCGCATGGTATAAGAGATAAATTAGTTAGGTAATAAACATTTTTTAAATTTTATTTTGCAATTAGAATTATTCAAGTTGAATTGTAAAAAGTAGTCTGTATCGATTGCCGCTTTAACTATCGCTATAAAATACGACGATCCGTTAGTATATGGCGACGTGGCATGGTTATTACTTAAAATCCTACTACAAAACTAAAACGAAAAGCAAACCAAACTAACCATAAATAAAGGAAGTCAATCATAGAAATTTAAAAAATGAATTTTTATTTTTTCCTACCAATTTTCAAATAATCTTGCTCATTTTTGCAATATTATTTTTTTTTTTTTTTTTAATTTCAGGATGAAAAGTAGGTACCGCAAAAAATCACGTCAATCGGCATTTCTGTTGAGAGTCACAGTGGCGTGCGTTCCATATAGGCACAAAAACAATGCCTACCAAGCTAAAATTTCATTAGAACAATAACAAAAAATAATTTAAAATAAACGGTAACTATTTTCAAAAATGCGCCAAATATTAAGGTTAAGTAGTGTATTGTCCCAATCAGCACGCTGTTATTGGCCAATATCGGCAGAGGCACGAACTGCAAATGCCTATTTTGTTTATATCAACATAACGTGTATGCGTAGACAAAACGTGTATGTGAGGGTTTTTTTCAGTTGTAATTACGCTTGTACAGGTAAGTTTGAAGGCACTGCTTTTCAAAGGCCTAGGTATATTGTTTTAGAAAGAAAAAACTAACACGTTACTGACATCTAGCGTTTTTCTCGATTATTATTTAAGTCAAAGATCTAAAAATGTCAAACAAATAACCTCAAATTGATTTGTTTTATACATTAGAGAATATAATCCGCGTTTATTTTGTAATAAACTATTGAGAAAGAAATAAGTACTGAAAATTGTCAATCACTTATTATACACGAGTATAAGTACAGTGCTGTTGAATGTTTAATAACACACCAGAATGACTTGTATGAAATTGTTACGCACACATAAAGCGGGAGTTATTGAAGATTTGAATTGAGTGTATGAGTGTATTTTATTCCTACACGTATAATGGCTTACATTTTTACATATCGCTAGCCCAAAGCAACAGTAAGATAAACTAGAAATTGATACTTTACCTATTTAAAAATATAGTAATCTACTTCAAATAATTTTTATATAGTCAGACCTTTCGCAAACCTTAAAGTCAAATTATCACAGAATGTGTTTTTCAGATATGTTTCACTGTTGCTTTGGGCGAGCGATATGTAGATGTTTTAATAATAAATTGAGGTTTGCAGTCATTCAACAACGTTGGCTTTGGTAAATGCTTAAGTACCAAAAACTCTCAGTAACTCACTGGTGCAAACTTGACTAACTTGAAGTGCTCTCTTGTGGTACAAAGTACAATAGACATTTCTCAGATCTCAACACGAGAGAGTACGGATATTATCCATCGCTCCATTCTACTGAGTTTCTTCAAGGCTTACTCGATAAAAACAATTTTAGACCAAAATAATTTATGTAATGTCAGATAAATGTAAAACTAATTTTGAAATTCAACAAGATTCGATACCTATTCAACGAAGATCCCCTTTAAATCTACAAAAAGAATTTTAAAATAAATAAAAGAAGGTAGTTTTTTTTACAATTAAGAAGGTTAACTCTATTCCTAAAATAGTATCTAACTTTCAAAAAAACTAAAGAGCTGCCGCATAAGGATATATTATCGAAATACCCCTGGAATTCGTATTAAAATCAAGGTCTTTTACTATCATACACGTATGACGTATTTGTGTTTCCAGAAATATGGTTTAACCCATCCTTCAAATCTGTAGAGCTAGGTTCTACCAATCACAAAATCTTCCGCTGTGACAGATCTTCAAAATTAAGTGATAAGTCACGTGAAGAAAGAGTACTCATAGCTGCCAACAAAGGCATTGAACATAAAAATATTTTCGATTCGCTTTTAAATTATAACATTTTTCTTATTTACTTCAAACACATACTGTTTTTTTAATTATTTTTTTTATGCGTATTTTTATATTTATTATAACTATTATCTATATCTACTATTAATGATTAATTATATGCATATTTTTCTCTTTTTTTGACGCTCAGTTTTACTTTTGATTTTGCATTTCAGCATGCTTTTTTGGTTTCAACATGTCTTTACAAAAAATATAGTGTTGTTGTTTATTGTTTTAAATAATTACTGTGAAATTTAAAAAAAATAAATAACTTCACTTATTAAGATTATTTTCATACATGTCATTTTTTCCAAACAATAATCTAATTCCATACCATCAAACATTAAACCTGCATTCTACACAACTAATAATACAGGAATATTGTTGAAAAATCACAATGACAAATTCCATAATTATAATAAATCTGGGATATACCAATTAAATTGTAATGATTGCGATTCAATTTACATTGGAAAAACTAAAAGAAACTTAAATATTAGAGTGAAAGAACACTTAATGTGCCTAAGTAATCATATTTTTTTCTAAATTAGCAAACCATCTGATAGAAAATAATTATAATTTCAATAAAGACTCTGGATCAAAAAATGTACTCCATGTTGATAATAAAGTATTAAAATTAGACAACTTGGAAATCTTAGAAATAAAAAAGTGATTCATTATAAGAAAAAAAAAACTAATAAACAATATTTATTTTAGTCCACTCCTGTCTAGTTTTGAACGTATCCATCTCTCATAACCACCCTTTCAAGAAAAAAAGACTTGATTTATTTGTTTCATTGGCAGCAAACTGATAAGATAAAATAAAATAGGAATGCATTGATGATTTAAAATAAACCTTACAAAAGAAAATTGTTTGACTTTGAAACCGGTCGGAGGAAAAAAAATGGTTAAACACAAAGTTGTTTTATTTGTTTTATTAGAAATATTTTAGTTTACAAATATATAGAAATTAATTTGGAAAAATCCCAATTAGGCAATTTTTTTTTCATAGGTAATCCTTCAATAATACTTAGGTTTAATAATACTGTAATAAGACTACCTTTTCTTCATATTTCTACGTACGAGTCTACAAAACTGATACGACATTTACGAAATTAATTACTAAAACAGTATACAATTAATTACTATGTGGTGGGAATATAAACACTCTGCCATTGTAACAAATAATAAAAAAATTCTTTTGTAATAGTTATTCCATTAATGCCAGCTTTGAGAGTTAGTAATTATCTTAATATTTAGGTTTAGTTATATTTTTGATGAATGTTTTGAATATTTAACCGATGAATTATTAAGGTGATTTACGGAATAAAATACAATATAATAAAACAGTTTTCGTATGATGGTGGGTTAAAAATTGATAATGGTATGTACATTAACTTGCTTCATATTCGAACACATAAATATTGTATCTGAATCAAAGAAAGAACTTTTATATATGAATCAGGAAACGCGTTTTTACATAGAAAATGAAGGTGTATAATGTTTCAAATGTATGGGAAAATGAACGAATTAATATAGTTCTGAAACTTGTGTGAAATGATACCTTCATATACGGTCTTAAAGTTGGATAGTGTTGTGCAAAAACGCATCAAGCCAATAAATAAAAAAAACATATAAGTGTCATAACCACAATCCAAAAGCGATACTCTTTCTTTGAAAAATTAGTTTGATGAGTTTGAACTATAGAATTAAGAAAAGTCCAGAAGGAGCGTAGAATCATATATAAATACATCGGATTGTGTCCAAAAATCTCCCTGCTATGGCCCACTTTCGTCAAAATTATACATAAATATAAGTTTTCTGTGAAAATGAATACAATTCTGTGTGTAAAATAAAATCAGGACTCTGGACGAGTGTTTTCGGATAAATGGCTACCCAAAATAAAATCCTCAAAACGGAAATCGAGTTCAGTTAAGACCTTCTCGTGGTGTGGTTTTTTTATTTGATTTTATTTGTTTTTTTTCATTTTTTTTTATTTGAAATTTGTTTATTTACCCTTACGGATTAAAACATTCATTTTGCAAAAATAATAATCATTTTTTATTTATACTCTGCTGTTGATAATTATATTTTTTACGCCTTTTGAAAAGTTTGTCGGAGTCTTTTGTTTAGTTTTGTCTGGTAGTTAACTGTATGATTTCAGTCCTGATTTATTAGTCTCGATTGTCCTTGTCTTGTTTTGGAATGTTGTATGTGATATTATTCTGATATTTTTGTATAATGTCCATGTTAATGTCCATTATAATGTCCAGTTCTTTGTCTACTATGATATCAGTGGCTAAATTATAAATATTTTTTACGATTCTAGTTGAAAAAGTTCATAAACATTTAATTATTGGGTGTAGAAAACAAAATATGAAAATAATGAACAATTAAAATATATACATCTACAAATGGCAATCATGAAGTTTCGCATTATAAATAAATTGTCTTTGTTTTATGAATGTATGTATGTGTATGCGCATTGGTGTGTATGTATATGTGTGTATATTGTATATATATATGTGTATGTATATATGTGTATGTGTGTATGTTTTTGTGTGTATGTTTTTGTGTGTATGTACATGTATTAAAATGTGTATACGAGTAAGTTTATATTTTATAAGTCTGGGCTTTCTATTAACGTATAAACTATCATCATGTATTAAAATGTAATTGCTTAGCTTGGAACGGGGTATCTATTCATGATGCGAATTTTTCGTTTTTTTCTCAGTGAAAATTGATGTGTATTTTTAAGTAGAAAGCATCAAAAACCAGCAGGTAATGGATTATTTCTTTGCCACGGAATAAGACGGTATTTTACAGACGGGAATAAATGTATGTAGGTCAGAACAGGGTTAATAAAATCACCCTTTTCAGCCAATTTTTTTTTGTAATATGACGTGGCAGAAAGTTGGGGAGATACTTATCTTCTTTTTCTTATTTTTCTTCCTCTTGGACTAGGTTGTATGACCTATTTTCAGCGATGGCTGCCCTGGATTGATGACACACAGGTGTCTTTCCATATTTTTGGTAGCCTTCTTCGTAGTCTTCTTCTGCAGGGGTATTCTGACTAAATGGTTATTGCAAGCCTCGTATCTTCCATGCTGTCTACACGGTGCCTCCAAAACCGCCTTCTTCTTTTTTCCCACCTCATTATTACCTCAACAGTACAGACATACCAGGGCGTGCGGTGGATTTTTTGATTAGGAAAGCAATTAATATACAAGTAATTGGTACATAATAATATACACTGCCCTCAAAAAATTAAAGACAAACTAAATACTTTATACATACGATTAGAAATAAAAACAATAATTTTATATATCTAGTAATAAATTGTAATTACAAATTAACCAACTTCACTATATACACTTTAATAAAAAAACGGCGAAATATTTTGTGGAATTATATTTTATTCGACTAAAATGCAGTGAAACCAAAATAAATATTATCTTGTTAAAAAACATGGCTTTTCAACGAAAAATAATTGGTCATTATTTGAACCCAAAAAACCTATATATGTAGTAGATTATAAACTTTTTTCATATATTTCAACATTATATTGATGTAATGTTTGAATTAAATTCTAGATTTAATTTTGTATTCCTACTCTACCATAAAATAATAATTAAATTATTATGTCCAGCGCCAAAATACCAAAATCGCATCTCTGTGCGCGGCGCGGCGCGATATTGCGTTCGCATCACATGGAAAATAATGTATTATTTTGCTTCGATTGCTTCCGTTGCCTAGTGAGGATTTAAGTCTGCGCCTGCGCCCGGACTGCGCATTCAGTACGGCGCTGGAACGGAATTTTGAATTTGCTTCCACCGCGATCGTTCTTTAAATCGAAACCCAGTCAGCCAGTAGCAAGTACTTGCCGAGCAGTATGCGCTTGACAGCGCTGGTAAATGGGTGTACCGGAAGCTACGTTGCTTTTTAACATATTTTTTTAAGGCGATAGTAAAATTCTTTCACAACTTATCGCGATTATTAATCAAATTATTATTACATATTTTTTTATAGTAATCTTAATGTTAGGTATTATGACTGATAATTAATTAATTAAATATGCTTTTCTAAAAACATTATTTGCCAAAATGTAGGGGAACCGATGGTTCCATGCGTTCTATGAACAGACCGCGCATGAGACATACCTTATCGTCTCATTTTTGATCCGATCTGTATGAGTTCTGCCTGCGTAAAGTTTTCATTGCCGCTACTCGGAGGAGACTTTTTATCCTGTAGGTTTCAGCTCTTACTTCCGTTTCTTAGGTCATGATGGATCGGAGGCATGTTTTATATATCCTAATTTTACTTTCGGTTAGCATGTGTTTGTTTCTTCATATAGTATCCCACATGCAGCCAGCTTTAGCTTTGACTTAATTAGTCTGTGCTCGTACTTCACTATACAGGTTACTATTGCTAGAGAACTCTACACTGAGTTATGTGAACCGCATGACTTGCTCAATATGTACATTATCGATGGTCGGTTTGTATCTGCGTGATATGGTTAAGCACTTTATTTTACTGACGGAGATCGTAATTGTATTTTTTCTATAGCAAGGCGAAACCTGTAGAAGTGAGTACAAAATCATAAACAGACCATTTGATTTAAGTAGATGTTTTCAAAACATTAATATTGTAATGTCCCCACTCCCCCTTAAAGACATTACCACTTGTTCAAATTGACTGGGTATTTGTCAGATATAGCATCTAATAATTTGTTAAATAGAATGTCTGTCTTTTACAATGATGGATGAAGAATTTTAAATTTAATATGTTTAGTGATAACATTTATCTAATAATAAGTTGATTATAATGTTACTTATTTCAAACTGTTAACATTGTTTTTAATGAAACATAATGTTTTTTATAAGGGAGGTATTGTAATGTCCTTTTTTAACTTAAACATATCAAGCCGGCATCGCCAAAACATCGTAACCGACAAAAAAAATATTTTTACTAGAGTATATTTTTTCTTCTTAATTATAAGGAGGATACGCGGTGACAGGGAATTTTGACGAATAGATATTTGAACATTGATATTTGAGCACGTTCTCGCAGACGCTTCCCTTATACTGTACAAAAAAGACAGCTGCACGTTGGACTGATTATGCCTAACTAAAATTGAAATTTCGACGTTTCGTTGTCCTGTTTTTCGCACTTTAAAACTTAAATAATTATGTGTTTTTTTTTTTGTAGTATTCTTTCAAATTATGACTGAATCAAATTCAATTTTAAACACCTCTCTCCCGCTTCCACTCCCACCAAGTCTACTATATACCATTGTGTCTTTCTACTTTCTTTTACAATAATTTACAATGCATAAATATGTCCCTAAAATGCCCATTAGGCGTATATATCAATGAATAAATCTCTGTGAATTTCACAAATAAAGAAACATAAAAAAGTAATAAAATATCTGAACATTTCATGTCGATCTTGTCGGTAATTGAATCCGGGACCTCCGTATGAAAACCAAATACATACTAGAAAATACATGAATAACCTCAACACTTTTGAAAAGTCAAATTAATGAAAAGTGCCTCAAGTACAGAATTAAATTCAAACAGCTTCACTTCGTTTTGAAATTCGGTTTGATCGCAACTTTATTCTGAAAAAAGTATGTCACGGTTTACGGAGACGAGATTTTGCGGTGAGAAAAATCTGGCGGTTCTTCACAATCTTTCAAGCTAAACTAATCTAGGT
This sequence comes from Micrasema longulum, assembly GCF_059751315.1. Classification (NCBI taxonomy): domain Eukaryota; kingdom Metazoa; phylum Arthropoda; class Insecta; order Trichoptera; family Brachycentridae; genus Micrasema; species Micrasema longulum. The sequence continues at coordinate 125,954 of NW_028279024.1, forward strand.
TCACGGCGCCTCGTCTCCGGGAACTTCCCGGAGAATCCAATATCGAATTCATTGAAAGAACTACCGGCAAGGTGTTTATTATATGTAGGTACTTCACTTAGTTAAGTAGATACCTATTTGAGGGTAAAATCTGGTTGGGGAGTGATTTGGATTGTAACCTAAATAGGGTACAGATAATTTGGAATGAAAGTAGGAACACGGTATCGACGTTGTAAAATTTACATATGTACTACAAACTCGGACTAAAGCAGAAGTTTCTGTCTAGAAAATTTATGTAAATATCGGTATTCAACCACCCATAAACTGTTGAAAATGAGTTTTCAATCACTAATACATTAAGATCTAAATGTTAATGTACAGAATCAATACTAGAAGCATTGGTTTTGTGATTTTAGAGATAAATACACTGAAACCTTTTTCGATAAGGGGGTTGTGTTCCGCACAATACCGTGTCAATATAAACCCTATAAAATTAATATGCGTAAAAAGAGCAATACCTGAAAAGTTTCTTCGTATATATTAGTAAAAAATCAGTTTTCTTTCAAAGCATTTAAAAAGTAATGTCGTTCAATTAAATACTGACCAGTAAAAAAATTTTTTTTTGGCTAATTATTAGTAGCATAAGAAATATTTTTAAATTTGTAATTATAAATTCCCGCAAAAACAGTCGTACCATTCGCCGCACCCCTAATACGCCACGATTCATGTTTATTTGTTCCTGACCATTCGAATTTTTTTAGAACATTGTCACAAATCTTGACGTCACAACTATCAAGACCAAACATGTTGCGTATTTCTAGCGACATATTTTTTTAAAAGTTCTTTTTAAAGTTATGTTTCAAAACATTTCTCCACAATATCCATATTGATTATTAAAATACAATTAATTATTCTTGATCCATTCCATATGTTTTTAACGGTTTTCGTAGTATGTGATATTTCTCTATTATTGAGATTGTATCTTGATACGATATTTTAAAAACATCATAAAAAAAATATATTAATATTTAAAAACTTTGTGGTCAAACATTTCAGTAAGTGTTATTAAATATTTGTATATCACCACTTACCGACTTTTTTATATCTACCGGTTTCGAGACGTACCTGTCGCTTCGTCAGAACATCAATTAAACCAGCATGCAAAACTAACTATATACACTCTCACCATAGTTGTTGAACAAAAATAAAAAACCAATATTCCAACGATTTTAATGGGCAACCCTTACATGAACTGATTGCGTTATTATTTTCTTTATGTTGTAGGAGAAATAGTTGAAAAAAGAGGGAGGGGATGAAGGGAGGGAGGTGCGTCAAATAGGTAAAGGGTGACCATTATAATGGAACATCGTATAAGCTATTTATTTATTTATTTATTTATTTATTTATTAACGGACATAGTCCATGTATACAATTTATAAGGTTTAAATATTACAATAAAAGAGTAGTTTAAAACATTTAAAGAAAAAAGAAAGAAGCATTGACAAACATAAGGGACATCGAGACAAGATCTGGACTATTTATTTAGTGCTCGTTTAAATCGTTGTAAACTTAAACCAAAAAAGTCCAGATCCTGTCTTGAGTTAACAATACGACAAAGGCGGGTCATTGGAGAATTTAGGCCATAGTTTGTTCTATGCTGATCGATGAACAGTACTTCACTGTTTCTCAATCTACGAGTCGGAATATTGAATTTTACTTGTCCCAGTAATGATGGAACATCGATTATACCATTTAGTATGCCGAACATATATATGGAGTCAATATTAGTTCTACGTTTTTGTAGACTAGAAATATTTAACATTGACTCTATTTCAGCATAAGAATAATTATCTCTCTCTAGTCCAAGCATCCACGCTATTTTTCGAAGCAAGCGATGTTGGACTGATTCAATGTGATTTATGCGATTGACATAGAATGGAGACCAGACCACTGAGGCATATTCAAGAAGAGGGCGAACAGTTGAGCAATAAAGAGTTTTGATTGTACGGACATTAGTAAAATCAGAGGATATTCTGTTTATGAAGCCAAGTAATTTCAGTGATTTATTTACTGTATTATCTATATGCTCGTTGTATGTCAGTTTATAGTCCAAAACAACTCCTAAATCTCTGATGGACTTGACTACATCAATTTTGGAGTTTTCTAATAGGTACTCGAAGGAAATTGGTTGCTTTGTTCTATGAAATGACATTATTTTGCATTTTTTAATATTTAGTTCTAATTTATTGACTTTACACCATCGGTTAAAAGAGTTAATGTCTGATTGAAGAAGAAAGCAGTCTTGTAAAGTTTGAATTATTTTGAGAATTTTGTTGTCGTCCGCGAAGAGCCAAAAACGAGAGTAAGAGAATGATTTAGCAACATCATTAATAAACAAATTGAAAAGCAGGGGTGCCAAATGAGCACCCTGAGGTACACCCGATGTAACATCAATACTGGTTGATAAATAGTTATTTATCCGAACATTTTGTGTCCTACTAGTTAGATACGATATATAGCTATATTGAAAGGTTGTTTGATTATTGGAAACGGACATTATTTTTTAAGCTTTCTTATGTGAGATATTTTCATATTATTTACTTATAACCCTTTATTATTTGTTTGTAAGATTTTTACCTCCTGAATCATTATTTAAGTCAAGATTAAAATTTATTAGGTAATTTGCGAATTCGGAGAAATTGTTATTGTGAAGACACCTCATGTGTTCTTTATCACAAAATTTCTTGATGCTGTTCCAACGTTAACTGAAGGACGAAAATTGCATTTTAAAGAAATATCATCTATTGCCCAGCCGACATTCAACTCCAGCGCTGAAGATCTGTGGCTAACACTATCTCTTAATCTCGCAGGTACCCGTACGCGCACCAAACTACACTTATGTGTTCTATACCTATGTAAACAAAAATCAGGCAATTCCTTTTCCGACCAATTGATAAATTTTTTCTCTAAGTTAAATACGACAATTTCTAATAACCCGCTTGACAAATATTTGATAATAGGTGATTTCAACTTGAGCGGTATTAAGTGGCTTTCAACTGATAATGTTTCATACTTGCCTTCTAATGCTCAAAGTCACGATGAGTACCTACTTATCGATGAATTGGATACACATAACTTGTCGCAATTTAATGGAATTTTTAATAAACACGGACGGATCCTAGATTTGGTAATTTCTAATGACATTGTTAATGTTAGTGAATGTATGGACCCATTGGTACCTATTGACCCGCATCATAATGCTCTCTTCATTAATGCACAATTTATTGAACTTACTTACCTAAAGCCTGCACCGCTAACTAAATATTTGTTTAATAAAGCAAACTTTGATTCAATAAATAGTACAATCTCTGACATCGACTGGCAAACTGAATTCTCAATTAGATCATTTGACGAATCCGTAAACTTTTTTTTACAATACTTTTACAAATCTGAGAGATAAATTTGTACCCGCTGTTAAGACTTTGAATAGTTCATATCCTATATGGTACTCCCCCGCGCTAATAAAAGCAATAAAAGAAAAGGATAAATACTTAAGAAAATATAAGACTTACGGCAATCACTCCAATCTAATAACTTTTAAATTATTACGTGATAGAATCAAACATCTTGAAAAGGATTGTCACGATTCTTACATTGCCTTCGTGGAAAAGTCCATCGAGGACTCACCTAAAAATTTCTGGTCGTATGTGAAGTCCAAATCCAAATCTAACTGTATTCCTAATAGTCTTGTATTAGGTAATATACGAGTAAACACTGGTATAGAAATTTGCAACGCATTTTCTGAATATTTTCACTCCACTTTTCTAAATCCAGCTAGTATCCAATCGAGAAATTCCACTAATCCCTCATCTACCTCGTCTCATGTGTATACCTCAGATATTAATTCCATAGTGATTACCACAGACTATGTAAAAAATCTACTCTTAAAGCTAGATACATCAAAATCAGCTGGACCTGATCACCTTCCCGCATGTTTTCTCATAAATTCTGCTAGTACTATATGTGTACCAATCACTTTGCTATTCAAAAGATCTCTCAAAGAATGCACAATCCCACATATTTGGAAATCCGCTTTTATAACACCAGTCCACAAGAAAGGGCCTAAAACCGATATTGCCAATTATAGACCAATTTCTAAACTGTGTATAGTATCTAAAGTATTTGAAAGAATAATCTATAACCAACTATATTCCGCCATTAAAAACTCACTGAGTCCATCTCAACATGGCTTTCTAAAAGGGAGATCTACCGTTTCAAATTTAATCTTACTTAATGATTACCTTACTGATTCAATGGACGGTGGTCATCAGGTAGACGTTATTTACACCGATTACAGTAAATGCTTCGACCGAATCGATCACAAATTACTATTAAAAAAATTAACTAAAATCGGTATTAGAGGTGACCTCTTCAGATGGTTTTCATCTTATATAGACAACAGGTCGCAAGCGGTAGTGGTTAATAATTTTATTTCTAGTTGGGTACAGGTCCCCAGCGGGGTGCCTCAAGGGTCTCTTCTGGGACCTTTGCTCTTCATAATTTTTGTTAACGACATTGATAAATGCTTTACCTCTTCGCGTTTGCTTTGTTTTGCTGACGACATGAAAATTTTGCAACAATCAAGACCCCAGCTGACGTCTTTGATCTGCAGTCAGATCTCGACCGTCTAGAGGATTACTGCAACTCCAACTGCTTGGACCTTAATCCTTCTAAGTGTTCAGTTATTACATTTAGTCGCAAAGTAAAATTTTTACGTACTAACTATGTGCTTAAGGGTCAAAACCTCCAACGCTCATTATGTGTAAAGGATCTAGGTGTCTTCCATGATAGTAAATTACTTTTTGACGCCCATGTTGACAGCATCATAAAAAGGTCATCGCGTGCGCTTGGCTTTGTTATGCGTAGCTCTACGTCGTTCACTATGGCAAAGACACTTAAAATCCTTTACTGTACATTAGTGCGAAGCAACTTAGAATATGCATCACAAATATGGAATCCTATGTACAATGTGCAGATATCACGCA
>NW_028279025.1:0-31853 GCF_059751315.1 Micrasema longulum
TCATTTACTAAATTTAGATATTTGATAGTTGATAACATTTACATAATATGATAGCTAACATCACAAAAAGTCTTACAGCTACAAAACGCATCGACGAATGGAATTTCAACAATATAAGAATGATTTTAAAAAGTTAACAATAAAAAATAATAAAAAACACAATAATAAAACATTGAGCAAAGAACTAGTAAGTATGGCAATTAAGTGAACATGTAACAGCACAAAAAGTTAAATATAAAAAACTAAACAAAGATAGCATTTCTTAACTTATTATTAAGGTTAACAAGATGATAGACGCTACTCGTACGGTCCCTGTTTTATTTTGGTAAGCAGTTTACAGGATTTATTGTCCTTTTTCTAGTAAATAACTGTAAAAAAAATTGGTTCACATTTGGCTGTTCCCTCGTAGATGATAATAGATGCGCATCTGTGTGCGTAGTGTAGGTACCAAGGGATCTATCCGTTTCTTGTTAATTTTGTTTGTTATTATTAGACGCATGTTTCCCGCTTGGAATTTCTGATTATTATTATTTAACTTTGATTAAGATGTCAGATAAACTTGTGTATTACTTTTGATATTTGAGTAATTTTACGTGATCCAGGAAAAAAGGTGTCATTTGTATTTTCAAATGAACGTAGATAGGTAGCACTATATTATACAGAAATTGTTTTATAATAAATTGTTAAATTTCGGCACTTGATCTTCACAAATAAACACATTTTTAAACAGTTTTGACAGAAGCACAGTTATAAAATCACAAGAGTTTGTGGCGTTTGAATATATTTTGGTTAGAACAAAGCGTTGAATTTAATAACGTGTATAAAATATATTTTTTAATGAATTATCTTTCTTCTCACTCTTTGTTTATAGCATGTCCACACCTAAGCGACTTAACTCAATGTTTATAACAATTAATTTAAAAACACATATTTTTGTATTTTGAACTAAAGTTGCAGAGTGGAACTATATTTCACACCCAGCCCGTTCGGAGGCTGGGTGTGAATCCTAGTCCTAAAAATATAGCTTGATTAGAATGACAATTGTCAGCAAAAGTGACGACATAATTTTGTAGTGACGTCTAAAGAGTGATTCATATTGACACACGAGAAATCATTCGTATCTGGCATGATTATTTTTTTTAATGCAATGCTTGACATATAAATCAACATAAATATATAAAATCAGCTTTAAAACTAAAAAAAAAAAAAACCTAATTATTAACGACGTTCTTACAAGGTTACATCATTTTGAAAAAACGTTGGAGATGGGACAAATTGATCAATGTAATTTGATCGAATAAAAAAATAATTCATTTGATGTTGTTCATGAAAAAAGGATAAATGTCTCATTTTTTGGTGAATAATTTTGTTAAATACTATAATAGGCTTGTTTTTGCGTTTTTTTATATCAATTTTTGGAAACAGGGTTTCATGATTGCATGAAATAACCGATAAAATCGATTTGATCAGTGATCAGTAATTTCTCATCACTAATGAAATTAGTTTGACACCTGTCATTCTAATCAACAACAACAACAACAAACCATCACGCCGTTTCCCCGTAGGGGTAGGCAGAGAGGATAGAACGCCATAACACTATATCTTGGCATACAGACCTCGCTTCCTCTACATTCATACATCTTCTTATGCACGCACGCCGATTATTCCTACTTTTGACATGTCCATCTTCAAGTATTTGATGGACTTGATCGTGCCATGTCTTTCTCGGTCTTCCTCGTTTTCTGCATCCATCAACATTCTAATCAAACTTTATTTTAAGGACTATCGTTGTGTTATAATAAATATATTAAACTCTTATGTAGTAAAAATAACAAAGTTCCATTTTTAATAAATTCAAGGCTAAGAATTTCTTAACACCGTGTTTAACACATCGGTATTGTTCAAACACGTTTTTAAAGGTATATGGAGGTACATATTTTATACCAATCGATTAATAATTAATCAATCTTCAAATCAAACGTGAAATTTATGTTAAATTGGAGAGACAGGTGTACATGATGGCGATGTTATATACATGAACTTAATTTCTAATTTATTATTTTATTTTATTTTATTTTATTTTATTTTATTTTATTTTATTTTATTTTATTTTATTTTATTTTATTTTATTTTATTTTATTTTATTTTATGTTATTTTATTTTATTTTATTTTATTTTATTTTATTTAATTTTATTTTATTTTATTTAATTTTATTTAATTTTATTTTATTTAATTTTATTTAATTTAATTTTATTTTATTTTATTTTATTTTATTTTATTTTATTTTATTTTATTTTATTTTATTTTATTTTATTTTATTTTATTTTATTTTATTTTATTTTATTTTATTTTATTTTATGTTATTTTATTTTATTTTATTTTATTTTATTTTATTTTATTTTATTTTATGTTATTTTATTTTATTTTATTTTATTTTATTTTATTTAATTTTATTTTATTTTATTTTATTTTATGTTATTTTATTTTATTTTATTTTATTTTATTTAATTTTATTTTATTTTATTTAATTTTATTTAATTTTATTTTATTTAATTTTATTTAATTTTATTTTATTTTATTTTATTTTATGTTATTTTATTTTATTTTATTTTATTTTATTTTATTTTATTTTATTTTATTTTATTTTATTTTATTTTATTTTATTTTATTTTATTTTATTTTATTTTATTTTATTTTATTTTATTTTATTTTATTTTATTTTATTTTATTTTATTTTATTTTATTTTATTTTATTTTATTCATTTGAAATTTTTGCGTAAGTAAGGTGAAAACGTGTATTTTGATAAGAGGTTAGACTGAAAAAAAATTGTAAAAAATATTTTATACACACTTACGAAACCTTTTAAAAATATTTTTCTTAATTAATATTATGAACTTATTAGGCAACGCCTGAAAACATCAAAATATTGTGAAGAAGTGATAGAATGTGAATGTTTTTTTTATGCCTAATACTGAGCTAGTGTAGTTGCGTGCGATATTCGGTTATTTGGTCAAATCTGCGATCGTTCTAACTTATCAAGCAGTTCAGAACTAGCATCTAGGCAATTTAATCTTAATAATATGCCAGTTGATGCCCGTATGATATGAAAGTTGTTGTTTTTTTGTGGATAAAAAAAGTTTGTTTTTGAATGTCTACAAAAAATACATTTTTTTTGTGTATCTCAATCAGATTATTTCCTTTAATTCCTTATAATTTCTACCAATTTATTTCTTTTTACTGGATTTTTGGTAATACTAATGTAATATTTAATTCAATACATTCTTAAAAATAGTATTCCTATATAAGTACACCCCTCTGTTGGTAAGAAGACCGGAGTTTGACGTTTAGAATGCTATATTTGAAAAAAACATTTATTTTATGTTTTGGAATCGAACCATAAACAAGTAGAGTTAAATAAACTTTTGCTTTTAAAACAAAATCTGATGCACAAATCAAATCAATATCTTGCAAAAGTGGTAATAAAACGTAAAAAAAGATTGCGCAATCAATTTGTCACTGTTCTGTTATAGACAATAGCAAGAAAATGAATAAATAAATAGCTGTGTTAATAACCGTTTACTTAAGATCCTCGTTGGTGATCTCGCATTTTGGTGCCGCAAATTTGTGTTACAAAATCCCTTTGTGAAAATTTAAGTGCAAAAAACATATTATGTAAAAAAAAGACATGGTAATTTTCATCTCCTTACCTACATTGCTATAAAGTTGTTATCTCGCTTGACTACAGTATGTGCGGTTTTAGGGTAGATTTCCAATAATGTAGTTGGTCGATATTATTTTTTCACTGCAGTGTACCAGTATTAGCGTTAAAAGTGTGAGACGTTTTTAGCATTTTTTTATGTTCAACAATAAAAAAATTAAAAAAATGATGAGGTCATTCTTTTGTTTTTTTATTTATTTTACTTTTTGTTCATAATTTTGATTGGCAATTGGTGGACTTATTGTCAAATGGCAATTTCTTCCAACCAACCAATAAAATAAAATATTTTCAATATTTAAAGCATTAACTTCCTGGTCAATCATTTTACTAAATGTTATTAAATATTTGTACGTAACCGCTTACCGACTTGTCTATGTTTACTGGTTTTGAGGCGCATATGATTTAATTGGTGTCCTGACGAAGAAACTGGTAAACATATAAAAGTCGGTAAGTAGTTATATAAAAATATTTAATAACATTTAATAAAATAATTGTTTTATTTTTAAATTTCAAGTTAAAATTTATTCAATAGAAAATAAAGATTTAGTAAAAGCTGAAGATATAATAAAATATTAATAAATGTATTTGTATTTTAATTACCGTAAATTAATGCTAAAAATTAGAAAAAAAGAGGAAAAAGGAAAGGAATCCCTCTGTATTAAGGAAGAGAAGAAAGATGTTACTTCAGACGTGATTTAAACAGAGATACTGAAGTAACATCTTTGACGGTAGATAGGAGATGCCTTGAGAATTAGAACGAAAAGGTAAACCATGAACTGAATAGCATTAAAAATTTTCACGGAAATTAGTCATAGAAACATCAGCGTAATCTAGAATGGGTAGTAATAATGCTTGTACCAGAGTGCATTTAGTATTAATGGGTAAAAAAGCATTTTAAAAAAATATCTGCGTTTTTTATGATTTACTTAAATATTTATAATTAAGAGTCATTTTTAATGAGCAGGAATCAAGTCAGAAAGGGTGGGGTTTGAACCACAGAACTCAGGGACCGCCACCATATTAAACATAGAATCTGTTTAAACATTTAATGTTTTAGGGGCATTTTCAACGAATTGATTTTAAACTTTAACTTTGATCCGGATTGTGGTCCTGTGGTAGTATTGTGGACTTACGGGCCAAAGGTTCGAGGTTCAAATCCCACTCTACCACAATTCGATTTCCATTTTTCCAGCACAAGTTATTTGCGACTGTTGGGAAATGGTCTGAAAATTTAAATATTTTAGTATTAACTTGAGTTCGTTTATTTAGAATTTTAGTAAATAATAAGAACTCAAGTATTTTTATTTCTTTATAAAAAAAAACTGCCAATTTGAAAATTGAAATCAAGAAAAATAGATTAGGGTAACTTTGAACCTCTGCTATGCAAGTCTAGATCGGTAGCACTAACCACGAGACCACAACCCAATCAACATAGAAATAATTTTTAATTAATCGCACAAAGCCATTTGTTATGGCAAATTACATTAAAAAATATCCATCAATTTAAAATATGTGTTTAAAAACGTACTAACATCTATTATACCAAATTTATATAATGATGAAATCTTACCAAATTCACACAAATGTTTTTTATTTATTTTGAAGTTACTTTACTTTTGCTCTGACGCAAGGAAATGTGACTCTGGCTTTAGCCCAAATATGGTTAAGTAAACCGCTAGGAGCATAATTATTCCTGTCTTCGCAATAACGGATCAGAGCTTTTTTAAGCTTTTAATTAGAAGCACGAAGCTGCGTCATATTTTACTTCGCGTGGTCAGTAATGATCTCTGTCAATTATAATAAAAGTATTGAATTATTTTAATGAAAAAGTAATAACTTCCATGTATTTCGGGAAGCTTTTTGAGAGCTTTATTATTCTGCGGTAACAAATTAACCAACGTATAATTTATTTCAGAAATAACTTATTTTCGCGTCATTATAATATTTTTTTAAAATGATAATTGTCAATTTATTTTTCTTGCGAACTCGATGACATTTTTATGTTTCAATAGTGTTTTAACATATTTCCTTCTGAAATTAAAAAGATTTATATAAATGCATTGCAAATTCATAATGAAACCCATCAACGAGAAAATTCAAAATACAGTTTTTACTTATACTTTGTAATATTAAGTCTCAACGAGGAAGGTCGGTGTTTTTAAATTATTTGTTTACTTTCAAACTTAGCTAATTGAAATAAATATATTCACATAAATTGTATTATCAGCGCATGATTTTCTAAAGTTTTCTCATTTTGAAAGGACTCCGCCTGAGGTGTCTCAAATTCTCTGGGGTGATTTGTCACGATAAGTGGGTTGGCTTCTTGGTAACCGGAAATGTGTAACAACAATCTGTTATTAGTTGATTTCGGAGAACTAGTGGCGTCGTTCAAGATTTTTTTTTTTTTTTAATCATTGGGATTCTCATCATGGGATTCTCTATAAAGGGAATATGGAAGTCTAGGCATTTACTTCCATATTTCTTCAATGAGGAAAGTTTAGTAGTTTTATCATATTGTTTTACTTGTTAATAGACTAATAAACTTGGTCAATTTTTTTTTCAATTTTTAAAAATCGTATTATAAGCACTTCGATTATTTAAAAATGTGTATTTCAAAAACAACTCCGCATGTGACGTCCGAGATTCTCTTCCGCTTATTCTCGATCAGTTCTGCTCATTGGTCCGTTGACGAAAATCAAACCGGAAATATGCCATAACCTTCTTATCATTGGTTGATTCATCTGAACTAGTGACGTCATTTAACATAATTCGTTTTTGTTCAAACATTTTTTTTTTTTTTTGTACATTTTCAGGTAACGTTGTGGTATAATTTAATGCTCCGAATTTTACCGCGCGCAAGAAAATATTTATTGTACTCAATTTCCCGTAACTAAAATCAACAGATGGAAGAATGATTTTTTTTTTTTTTTTTTTTTATTTAGAAAACATACAGTCATACAAAATCAGTATTAAAAACAACAATTTTTTAACATAAAAAGACCAATTAAGTTTTAATAAATTAAAAAGATATAAACATTAAATGTGACAAAAAATAAAAAATAAATAAGAATTTTAAGTGAAAAAAAGATAATTGTTGACATTTGCGTTTTCCATGGAGGTAATAAATTAAAATAAATAAAAATACCGAATGTACACTCCGAGCCATCCACGCACACACATGAACGCACATATAAAACATATACAAACATATACATTACATGCGGCACATATGCATAGCATAAACCACTCAAGATGTACATTCAGCAACTATCCCAAATAATCGACCCAATTTAGTAAAATTAAAGAGCTGACATCTTTTTTGTTATGAATTGATCAATTCGATTGAATTATTTCACATACTAGGCAACGCCTGAAAATAATTTTTCAAATATATACGAGTAAAATGGTGATTTTTCAAACCTGCGAATAACAGATCACGCGCTCTTTAAATGTTGATCATCCTTATAACCTTCTTAAAAACTCCCAGGAGGTAAAATGCAATACTCAAATATACTCCAAGTAATGAACGATTTGTTCCTCTCTATAAGTTATATTTCGAGCATAGTGTTAATTATATAAAGTCTTCTTTACTATTCTGATGATGTGCGTTTCATGTTGATACTTGATGAAGCAATACGTTTTTAAATATTAACCATTGTTATTTGTATGCTGAGTCAGTAATAAAGATCCTTCGGTAATAGTTTGGGCACAATAGAAAAATCTCCCACATCTTATTGAGAATTATTCTATTAGTCTTGCACATCTCAAGCTGTGGGCGTTAATTAAACTTTCCTAAGGAATAACTGCATTTTAAACGTTTCCTTATATGGACAAACTTTTTTTTAGGAAAATCAGTTTCTAATGTATATTAGGATAATCATGTGAAAATTGAACAGCGTCATTACATAATTATAAGCAATGTTTGATTACTCAAATGACGGATACTAATACTCGTAAAACGGACAATATTATAATTATAAAATATGGATATAGGTACACAAGTATTAGAAGCATGTTTTTATATAAGGTGGCGCAAAAGTCATCACCCTATTGAAAGATGCCATAATTTTTGCAAATGGCGGCAAATGTCAGTTCTGCTTTGACATTTGTGAAGTAAACAGATACAAAATATACGTCAACAAGACATGAATCGCTATACTCCTCTAAGAACGCGGAAAAATTGTTTCGATTTTTTCGCGGAATAATTCATCGGTGGTTTTGGCGGAGCGTGAATTAAGCTACAGATTTCCCGGTCATCCGACATCAACTGGACAAATGCTACGGCGTTTAGCCACTTGCCTAGAAATCTATGAAACAACACAAGATGCTGCCAGGTCTGGCCGGCTCCCGAACAGCCGTTTTGCTGATAATATCCCGGCTCTGGCTGAAGATGTCGCAAAGAATCTCGGAGTATCGATCAGATGACGTGCCACGTAATTAGGTGTCAATCGGTGGTCTTAACAGAGAATTTAGGTATTGGAGAACATATGGTTTTGGATCAACGACGCTTACTGCACGAGCCTCAACCAATATTCTGAGGGCTGTATTTCCGGATCGCTAAATCTCTCGTTTTAGTGATTTGCACTGGCCGGCAGAATCACCCTATTTAACCATCCTTGACTCTTTTGTGAGGTTTCTTGAAGTCAAAAATCTATGTTTACAAGTTTTAGACTCTCAAAGCCCTCAAAGAGAATATCCGTTGAGAATGCGAGAACCTGGAAGCGCTGGAAGTTCTGGAAATAATGAAGGAAAATGCCACAAATTGGGCCCGTATGGTCATTAATTCTAGCGTTGGCCCCTTGGCTAATATCATTTTTTCGACTTAAAATATACGTATAATATAATATAAATAACTTATTAAATAAATACAATCCAAAAGCAGAATTGAAATTTTTCAATCATAAAAAAAATTAATCAAAGAACATCGGGTGACAACTTTTGCGCTACCTTGTATAAGTTAATATATACGTCACTGCCAAATAGTCTAATCAGACACAGAACGAAGTGGCTAAACTGTTCATTAAACGCCGGCATTCGAATGCCTGAATGGCTAGGCAGATTGTTAAAGGAATTAGGATAACTAAACGCTTAAAGTGTTAAGCTGGTTGTAAGCTGGTAATATGTTAGTAAGCTAGTTGTATGGTAGGCAAACACGCTTATTATGCGATTATAAGACGGATAAACTCTTTGTTATAAAAATTATACAATAATTATTTTACTTTGTTTAATTTTCTATAAAAATATTTAACTCTAATCCAATCTTAGAATTTGCTTATTTTTCATTTATTATTCGCTTTCCACCTATGGTACATAGGATGCTGCATCGATATACCAACATCAGGGCAAATTTTTATCCTTTTTTTGTACATGAAGATAGGATGATCAATCTTACGCTAATTTTTAAAATAAATATTTTATGTCAACCATGTTGAGAATCAAATCCGAGACCTCTAGCATCGTAGGCAAACAATATTTTTAATTAATTTAACTTCTTTTTTCGATAAAACGTAACGTTATTTCTGTTTAAAAAAAATGTATCGATTTGAAGCCTGAAATCAGGTGCTTATTATGACGTATGTATTTATCGAGCGGATATGTAATTTTAAATATTTATAAACTCCACTTACAAAACAATGTATGTTTATACGTTCTTCCAGGTAACCGCGTTACGGGCAATCTGCTATCGATAAAGGTGACACGATAAATTTGTCAATCTTTACCTCACCGAGTCTTACCTCACCAAATGTGGTTGATGGATCGACGGGGGTTTACGCTTTTTAATGCCTATTAAATGTGAGTGGAAGAATGCAATAAATACATTATGCATCTGCCACGGAAAAAGCCTGATCCACTTTTCTTTTGAAGCTATTTCATTTTACTGGGCACATTATTTTCAAATAATTTATCAATATTGTCGATAAGTTGTACATTTTTTTATTTATATGTTTGTTGGTATACCATAGAATTTTCTGAAATCAGATTATTCTATTTAAAAAATTATTCATTACAGCTTTCCGATTTATATTATTTGGAATATATTTATCAATATAATTTAATTATATGTTCATTTAAATCTTGAAATATTTTTATTGATGTTTTAATTTTACTGAATATAGAATTTGTAAAACTTTTAATGATTTCAAATATTTTTCAAGAAAATTCGTTAAATAACTGAACCATGTAAATTATTGCAATGATATTATTAAAACAATTTGAAATTAATAAAAAAATAAAATTTTGTTTTTTTGAGATAAAAAAATATTCCCACTGTGTTTTTAAAAAGCATATAAGGAGCCGTACGAACTGGTCTTAAATTTTGAACGAAAATAAAATTTGAAATGTTTTTGTGTTTTTAAAAATACCAAGTTGTTTATGAATCGTTAAATTAATTACAAAATCAAAAGAACGAATACAAACATTTATTTCAATTTAAATTTAATATTAAAAATTGACAACGTATTTTAAAGGCGTGCTATTTCTTTAATTTCTTAAGGTAACTCATTGTACAAATTTAAACCCTTGTATAACGAATTATGGGACTCTGGTTTTTTACTTATTGTAATCTCTTATTTTTATAACTGGTTTTATATTAATGACATTGTTGGTTATTTTTTTATTCGATTTAACTCTTTTTATTATTAACGGTATATTAGTTATTTTGCACTGTATTTTAAATGCCTGAGGTCATTATAAATATCAAACAAACTGTCTTGGGCTCATAGCTCAGAGGTTTTCAACTATTTTAAAAAATAAATTTGATTTAAAAAAAAAAAAAAATACTTTAAATATTAAAAATTTAGTCATAAGTATACACACAAGTATAATTATATATATAAATTTATATACATATATATTTAACGTGTATTTATAAATACATTTCTATTCTCTTTTTAGAAATTAATAAACATAAATATTTAAACGGCAGTAAGAATACTAAACTATTATTTTAATAGCAAGTTGAAACTTCATTTGGCTAATATGAAAATTGACAATTCAACTGATCTGGTTCCCTAGAATGTGCAATCTTGAAACAGGTGAATTACTAGCATAATATATTAAATAATAGCATATTTTTAATTCTGCATTAAAACAGGTCAAATACTCACATGTATCATTAAGAAATCATGTTAATATAATCCAGTGTTTTACTAACCAAATTATTTTTTTCAGGCCTTGTTGGTACAGCTGACGGTTACCGTCTCCAAATGAGACAAACCCAGAATCTTACCCAGAAAGAAATATACGTGAGTATTTACGTTTATATAACTTAATTTTATTTTAATATAAGCTACGCTTGTGTTATTTTTAAGGAAAATATGTACAAGTACTTAGGAATTTTATCAAAAAATATCCTTAAAAAAGACCATCCAAAATTGTATTAAGAAAATTCTTACTACTACGAGTAAGACTTAAATAATATATTATAAAATAACTTTTTTTTTAGTTTTTATGCGTTAAATTTACCACTCTTATATTAACGCTTAATAAAATACTATCATTTAAATAGATCAAATATATAACTATATGTATATTTTTTTGCACATGAAATTATTTTATATTTTATATTATATTAAAAACCTTTATAAACATAAAAAAAAAAAACACTGAAGGTTAAACTTGCCAAAAAAGAGTCTGGCTCTTCTATTTGGCAAGTTTTAAAAATATTTAACCCTAAAAAAAAATAAAAAAATCTTAAATAAAAACACAAAATTTATAAATTGGTGAACACAATGTTTCAAACCATAAATGGGATTAACGACGTACAATACATTTTTTTCTAAAATATTCTAATAAATTTTCTTAAATTTATAAATAAATTACAAAAAACATGTAGGGTTTTCAAACAATATTACACACATGAAAATCTATCACAAAAGGTCTTCACCGGTCGCAGTGACATCAAAAGCTTGCATAACACTAACCCCCGCCTATAAAAATGCACATATACTATATAAAGGTAAGTTTTAGTATTTCGATTATCTTAATCGTAATTTAGTATTTCTTCAATTATTTTCTTGCAACTATTATCAGTGTTTTTCTAAAAGTTAGTTTTTCTCTCCCGGCATTATTTATTGTTGTATCAGCTTGTTTTATACGAATAAGTGTAATAGCAAAATGAATATAAAAATAAGCTTACACTACACAATAATAACATAATAAATAAACTTATATAAACCTTCACGAAGCAAGTTGAGGTAAAGAGGCAATTCGCATTCGAGCTCAGTCGGTTTCCTTTAACTCGAGACATATTTGTACCATGTTGGCTTAATAATTCACATCATTGGTATTATATCATTTTTTATATAAACCGTATTTGTATGCCTATCTTTTGAGAGCATGACTTTATATGAATGTAGAGAAAATAACGAAAAACCGTTAATCATTACTTATGATACTATTTATGGTTTTCAGATCAATATTCAATTTAATTTTAGCTGTTCAAATTACAAGACGTTTGGGCACAAAAAATGTCTTAAAATATTAAACGCAAATAATTTTTTTCGCCAAATTTCAGTAAAATAAGTTGATGATCTAAAAATAGAAAAATTAATCTAAAATATTCTCATTTTAAAACAAATAACTCAAGTTAATAAAATGATGACACAGCCGTCTAATCAGCTGCGCCCCAGCGTCTGTCATGCAGTGACATTCATTTCAAATTAAATATTCAAAACTGAAATTTAACGGTATCGTATGTCTTTTCAATTTACTCCTAACGATAGAGACGAAAGTCTCAACAGTTACAAAAATCAATTTTTTTATAGATATTATGAACAAATAATAAAAAAATTTCGTAATATAAGCATTTACTGGGTGTACGACCAGTCATTAGTTGCTTTAAATAATAACTTTACACTCTGGGAAACTTCCACCATTCTGCCTTATGTTTGTGATTTTCACAATTTTCAGAAGCACAAAACTCGACATTTCATATTGGCGACATTATGTATTTTTTGTTGACTTTTTAGTAAAGTTTTTTTTTAAGGTATTTTTCGCTATTTTACATATTTGCATTGCCGATCATTATTTTAAATAGTTTACCCATTTACCGGTAGTATTATTGATAATTTGATATATCTACTTAAAATATGGCAATGACTAGCTCAATGAATAGCTTCAGTAATGTAGCAGCATTATAGAAAAGTCCTGTAAGCTTTATTAACAGTCTCAAAACTAAATGATTTATGCAACAACCGTTGACATTACAGTTCCCAATTTTATCCGTTCAAATGAAATGCTCAAACGGCACATTTTATTGGCATGATTGTATTTTTACAAAAACCTTTTTATGCGGTAAATCAATATTGGCCTCATTTTTGTTGGCGAGAAAGCACTCCTGCTTACTAGGGTCCGTCACTCAACATTGCCAGATATAGAGTACGAATGACAAAAATATACGACCGTCTCTCTACCAAGTGGATCGTTGACCAATTTCGGTGACAATCGGACAGATCGTCACGTTTTCCTTCCTGCCTCCGTGAACTTATAATTATTGTTATTCCATGGCCTGGAAATCACAGTTTCGTTTGGATTAAAATGAATCCACTTCATGCATAAGTCATGATTTTTTAGACCCGCTTGCTTTTCTGGCCGCACGAGGGTATAATTTGATGCATATTTATGATAAAGGTTAAACAAAATACAGAAGCATTCACATACCAAAGCATAATTTTTTAAACATGTAAATCTTAATAAATATTTTTTTTTAATATTTAAATCAGTAACTTGTGGTTATTTATTTTTAGAAAATAAATATAAAACAGCTTTGTTTTCAACCAGTCCAGAAAAAATGAAAGATTCAAGTGTAAAAATACATTTTCTAATAAACATTTCATCTCAACCATGTCGGCAATCGAACCCGAGACCTATTGAATGGTAGGCAAATACGCTAACCATTACACAACGAGGCGCAAATGAATATTATTCCATTATAATAATTTTATTAACGACAATAATAGTGTTTTATGGATAAATTTTACATTTTTTTTTTATTTTGTGACCTTACTCTATCTCAAGATGAATTCTTATTATGTTTTCACTTTTTTTTTTCACTACTAAGCAAACAATAACATCAAATATCATACCATAAAGAAATAAATGATTTTGAAATAAAAAAACATATTTATTTCTACGATGGCAATATGGCAAAAAAATTAAACGTTTGATATAAAATTAAGTTATGTTTGAAGGTAAGAAGATTAAACTAATACAAAATAACGATAATAAAATATTTTACAATAGTACAGATATATTTTTTTTTATGTTAATTTTGCTATGGTCAGCACTTTAAGCGTTCATGCAAGAAGCTTTATGATTGATTCCCGACATGGTTAAAATGAAATTTTAATTTCAAAGTTATTTTTCAACTTTAATGTTTTATAATCTCAGGACTAGCGCCTGAAACGCAGAACCGATCATCTTTCATTTCATGCTGTAAAAATGATCAAGATACGCTGCAGTTGGTGTACCAATCCAGTATTCTATGCGCCACAAAGAGCAAAGACATGATTAATCGAGTTGAAATTTTTTTTAAATATATTTTTTTTCATTCGATCAATTTTTCATTTTCAACAAAAACAAGCGGCAAAGTTGTTGTTTTTTTTGTATTTGCGGATAGATTAAAAAAGTACTTATTTTTTTTTTTTTAATAAATTTTCTTTTGAATTACTTTCAGATATGACGAATTTAAAATTCAAAAGCGTTCTTCTATCACAATATTGCAAAATATTTAATTAGGCATTTTAGAGTCAGTTCATGTTCTTTGCATACAACACCGTAAGTGGACATTTTGCAAAGGGTTCATTATCTGATTTTGTAAATTATGAGTGTTCTTGACAGTCCTACTTCTTCATATTCACAGGACCACTTAACGTCATAGTTCTGAAGAAGTGCGCGGTTAAATAACACGCAAATACCTTGTGGAACTTTCTCAGAATGAAATAAATGAGGCTCAAATATTTACGTCTTTAATGGACCCCAAAATGGCCACTGTTTCCATTATTTCATATCGAAATTAAGTCATTATTTAATTTTCAAATTATGTTTAATTACTGTATTTACATTTTCTTTAAAAAAAATAATTTTGAAGATTAAAATAGCAAATGTGGTAGATGATTCTTAAAAAAAATCGTTTTGAACTTAAATATTATTCACATATTGTATTGTCAATTTATGTTACAAAGAGCTTCTGGATAAACTTTAAACAAGTTTTTCACTTTCTGAAAAATACTATGGTACAAATACAGTGATATTTATTTAACATGCTAAAACGTAATTTTATAGGCATCGAATCTTTCACCTATTAATAAAAATTACTAATAAAGGTATTCAGACACAAAAAGAGGTGAAGAAAGTTCATTATATTGTACTCAAGATAGTATTATTTGCACATTAGATGAAAATGTACTTTCCGCAATTTTTCATGAATATTATAATTTATTGAGTTTGCAAGTCACAAAAACGTCAGTGAATTATCCATAGGTATCCATTGTTCACAAAACCTCTTCTCGCGTCCCGTTGAAAGCCTGAATATTTTTTTGCTTTTGTTTTTGAGTAATACTCATATTTAATAAGAGCCTTTGCTCACCACAGCTGTCATAAGCATCGGCGTTTATCGCATACTTAATTTCTCGTATTTAAAATACTAACAAAGCATCCGCTTTCATTTTCACCGCACGCCCGTCGTTCAAAAACATTTCGAAAGAAAATCGCGAGAAGATTTTATTCACCATTTTGTATCATATTTTATTTTTATTATATACCCAAGCAAGCTTAACACGTAATTTTGCGCTCTTTACCACGCGTTAAGAGATCACAACCTACAGGGAATTTGATATTTAAGCCTTTTAACAGTTACTTTTTTTATTTTGAGTATTTCATTCAATCGACCATATTTTTTAAATTAATATTACGTGATGATACAACTTGAAATCAATATCCATTTTTTTGCGTCAGATTATGTAAATTAAACTATTTACAGTAATGTTTATTGGACATTATTGATATTGGTATTATTCATTCAGATATTAATTTACACTTTGTAACAACTAAATTACGTACTTTTCAATAACTTCTATTCTATTTTTGTGTTTTTATTCATGTTACTATAGAAGACATAACTGCTACCTTTTATTGTTTATAATTTTTTTATGTATTATATTAGCAAATTTGTATTGTAAAAGCCCTCTGGGCGTTTAATGAATGAAAAATAAAAAAATCAAGTGAAATTATCATGAAAGTGTTGATTATCACGATTAGTAAAATACATATATGTCTAATATGTTATAGCGTTAAATGATTTGTTCAATGCTATATAAAAGATAATCATATAAAATATTGAAATGAAAAATATGATTAAAAAGAAAAAATAATCGATTTGTCAATTAATTTATTTATATTATTATCTTAACATAAAATTATTACAGTAATGCATATTTTTTTTTAATGTTTAACTAGGTTAGTAACCCTTTTATTTTACCAGCTAGAAACAGAATACGATATATGTATAATATTCATATAAAATAAATCTGTTCCGGTCAATGGTGGCGTCTTTACCTACCTCTACTAAGGATTAAAAAAACGTAAAATCAAAAAAAATTGTAAGTGGTACGTACTATCATGACTCGTTGGGAGTTTTTTAATAAACCTTGAAACTTTAAAAAATGTTTTCACCGGCAGCACTGCTCTTGTTTTAAAGTTATTCGAGTTTTTTAGTGCGTGGTGCGATTTACTATTGAATCTGACATTGCAAGATGTTCAATTTTCTTGGTTTTTTGACTAAGCAAAGTTGAGTAGAATCAATATTTTAAGTAGGACACTCTTATGAAGACGAAGTGATTTTAAAGTGTTTTAAACTATTTATGGAGAAATTAATCTGGGTAATGTTAGTTGACGTTAGGTTAACTTACCATCTTGTAGGAATTAGCAATTTGACATATGAATAGGGTTTTAATTGGATTTTCAATTGAATGTTCGATTATGCAAAATAAGGGTGACGATTTTTTTAAATACAGTTACACTTCTGAACAACAACACCTAATTACGCCCTCAAACTGGTGGCAGCCCTACACATTCATATGGAAATGAATATGTAATATTAGGCATCTTTATCTACTAGCTACTATTGCCAGTAAATTCCTTTTTATTTTTGCAAACATATCGAATCGACTAGTCAACTTTAAAAGAAACACCAACTCATTATATTTTTTACAAAAACTTTTCATTTTATTTAGAAATTTTGAGCAGATAAAGTTGCCAATTGTTACAATATTTTAGTTAAATGTTTGTATACAAAAGACTGGATTTCACCCCCTCGGAAATCATTAAGAAACAAAAGGGATGATCCTTTTTGTAATTTATTAATTTTAATGACTCTCGAAGAGGTGAAATTCAGTCTTTTGTCTACAAACATTTGGACAAGCTCAAATATTTAAATAAAACCAACTGGTCTAAGAAAAAGTTTAAAAATTGAAAAATTGTTTTCAGGCGTTGCCTAGTATGTGAAATAATTCAGTCAAATGAATCTCGTCACAACAATAAAGGTTTCGGTCGTTTAATTTCATTAAAATCAACAAATAAAAGAATCGAAGAAATATGGATGTTCAAACATTGGCATATTGGTGAATATTACACAGTGTGTAAAGTGGCCGCTTAAACCAGCAAATGATCGGTTATAAGCCATGTAAATGCCTAGACTTCCATATTCCCTTCTTTAAGGTATTCTCCATCAGTGTTGTAATTTATTGCTAGTTGTGTTTCTTCTTTACCAACGTGTTAATTTAAAGTATAATTCTGTGAGTTTTACAGTTGGAAAGTCCAATGAAATAAGTTAATTCAAATGTTACTTCCCTTACAAAGTCATAGATTATTAAAACGATAATCTTGGTTCCACATATTAACTTGTTTGTGGAAAAATGATATAATGATGCCATAGTTGACGGAACCTTCAATAAAAGTTTTTAATTTCTGCTTGAATTTAAGAAAGATATTGATAGTTTTTATGTATCTTTAAATACGTCAAATTTCTTATCAAAAAACGTAATTTAATTAGGACTATTGCAATTATAATAGTTTTCTATAAAATTAATCATTTTCATAATGCGCAATATATCAGGGAAACTTTAACAAATGATACATATGTATACGAACAGGTTTTATTATTCTATTATGGATATCTTGATTTTTTTTTTCTGATGAATATGAAGCCACACCGGAAGAATCAGTGTATTGTCATTCACATATTGACTTTTGTCATCCATTTTAACTTCAAAGATTTTCTGCCTTTCTTGAAAATATAAAAGAAAAATCTGTTTCTTGAAAGACATTTCTTGACAAGAGCAATTCAATGCAAAACAACCTGTTTATTTCAACTGTTACATATCTCAAACTTCTTCCATTGACATATCAACCATATGTTACATCCTGAGACTCAATCTAGAAAGCAAAATTATGCATGAGAATAATTTAAAATCTTTCAAACTAGCCCATCATTGTAAAATTTCAAATAAAATTAAAATAAGTTTAATTATAAACACCCATTTATATAAATAATCCTAGTCGTTATCAGACTTGATTTAGGACCACGCAAAGATGGCTTCTGACCGAAAATACTTGCAGTGCGTTTTTTTAATAATTAAATTATTTTATACGCACAACATTACACGTGCATAAATCATAGACTTACCAATATCTGTTAGTGCACAAGTTCAAAGTACGTAAAGTCATAAGCAAACTAACTGCAAGCGATTATGTATATTGTTTTGTCTCTCTAAAGCATATTTTTTTGTTATCTATCACATTCAAGCCACGGATATATATTAACGTTCATATATTTTTTAATGACACTTTAAATTTCAGTACAGATTACAGATACATGTAAAGATTTTTATCCCATACCCCTCAATTTGTTACCAATCATTTATAATGTCTTGTTTTTTCATTCCTAAATTTAATTGACAATATATTGAAAATTATTGATCCAAAATAATGGCCACTTAAACCAGTCATTAACAGATTTTAATCCCTAAAAATGCCTGTAATTTCATATTTCCTCCTTAATATTTTTCCCCCCTCTTGCAATAAATTTCAATCATTTAAGCTATTTCGTATAATAGGCAAAAGTATGCCAGGAACTTTTAAGTCATTCTTAACAAACCTACATTTTAATTGAATGTTAGAGTTTTTCATTCTTTGTTTTTATTGTTTTTCGTCTCATTTCTGGTCAATAAAAACTATAATGATATAATATTATCAAAATATAAATCAATCTTTTTTCTCAACCGGTTCTCCAATGAAGTATCGATATTGGTATATTTCCGAACAGGTGACTCGACGTGTCTTTGAACTTTCTGTCGACCTTATTATTCCACGTGAATAACTTATTCAAATTACACATACCGCCAAATAAACATCTCGGATTGCATTGAAGCATTCCTACCACGGCCAGTTCCCATGACGAGGATATTATGCGATGTGAATGTGATCTCGTTACCTTATCGACGAACCTGTCCAGAAAACGTCCGCCATTTCGGGAAATTTTCAATCTTATTGTCAGTTTATTGGACGATATATATGCTAATTTTTCGATCGAAAAACTTATTTTTAAAGGTATTATTGTAAAAAAAACGTACTATAGATGCATCTGAAAATTTTATTTAAAGAGAATCGTTTGTTTTGCGTCAGTTTCAAATGAAAAAAATATTCCTGTTAAAATTATAATTTATTTAGAAATTAGTAGCCTCGTTTAACGAGGTTGTGGTTCCGTGGCTAGTGACGCAGATTCACGAATGGGAGATTCGAGTTTCAAATCTTGCTTTAATTGTCATTCTAAAAAAAAGATTTGTATGAACTTTAAAAAGAAATCTTTGTCGCAGGAGGCAAAACTAGCAGTTAAAAATGGAGTCCTGGTGCAAAGTATGGGATTGGAAAACAAAGTGAAAGAAGACCTAATGGTCTCGAAATGCGATCTCTCAGATAAATGTGTGGTAAAACTTTGTAGGTTATGTGCACAAATGTCGAGATCTGTACTTTACGTAAGACCAAGATAAGAATTATCGACAAAATCAAGAATGAAGTTCTGCGTTGGCTTCGACATGCAGAGCGTACGGACAGAGAAAGTACGGCTTAAACTAAAAAGGTTGGTGATGCGAATGTTAATAAATGATGAAATCCAGGAAGAATCAGAAAGACATGACATGACCAAATTACAAATACTCGAGGATGGATAAGTTAAAAGTCGGAATAATCAGCAGGCGTGCGTGAGAAGATGTATGAATGTAGAGGAAACGAGATCTGTATGGAAAGACTGAGTGATATGGCGTTTTATCCTCTCAGCGTACCTTTACGGGAAACAGCGTTATGGTTTGTTTGTTTAGTTATTTATAAATTACTGAAAATGCAAACGTATGCGCAAATCATAAGTACTCAAATATTGCTTTTAAAAAAAAAGGGTTTATTACATTACAATGTCAAATTTATTTTTCGGGGTTCAACGGAATATATTAAATATCGATCTTATAATAATGATATTAAAAGTCTCAAAATACTTTTTTTAATAAAAGTTTAATTATAATAAAATCTGCAATATTTTTAGTCAGTCCAAATGTTTGTAGACATGAGCTAGATTAAACCCCATTGAGAGTTATTAATATGAATATATTATATCAGAGATGAAGAACATTTTATGCACGGGAATATGGAAGTCTAGGCGTTTACATGGATTATAACTTATCATTGGCTGGCATTATTTTATTAAATGTTATATAAAATCCTCCGAATTTATTTATTTTGTGGGTCGTATTACGTTTAAAGATAATTAAAATAACAGCATGTCAGACATTTACTTTAATAAATTTTTAATAATTTTAAATGTCATTATTTTCGCCCCTTA
The DNA here is from genome assembly GCF_059751315.1 of Micrasema longulum. Lineage (NCBI taxonomy): Eukaryota > Metazoa > Arthropoda > Insecta > Trichoptera > Brachycentridae > Micrasema > Micrasema longulum. The sequence continues at coordinate 20,609 of NW_028279025.1, forward strand.
TGTGAATTACAAAATTGATGCAATTTGTGTATATCAGAACAAATAAATACAACTTTGAGTATCTTAAACTATGAACAAGATGACGTATGACGCCATTTAGCGTCGTGTCAGCCCGAGGTCACCAATCGCCCATCAGCCGATATATCTTCCGAAGCAGGTAATATTATAATAGTCACTTCGTGTTCTCAACCGACCCTTCGGTGCGTTGTGGCAATATATAGCCCCTGAGCTAAGTTATCTATGATACCGTTGTCTTTTCTCTGCGGAAATCTGGAGTAAGACCATCAGTCTATGTCTTTCCCCTTCGTGTATCTCTCACTTCTTCGACATACGAGGCAGAAAGTAAGTGTAGTAGATTTTTACATTATTTAAGAAAAAATGTATTTTTAGAAAATACTACTGGATAGTATTGCTACACTTATTGACTATTTTTCCACATAATTTTCACCCCGTTCGATGCATGTGGTGTGCCATGACACAAGCTTTTTTATTCCCTCCTCGAAAAACTCTACCGCCAGCTCCTTCCCCCACTTCAGAACATTTAAAACATCCACCACATACCCGAATTCGTTTTAAAAATTAAATGTCTTCTTTGACCTCACTTATACAAGCAAGAATTTTTTTTTTTTCATTGCGAATTGATTATATTTTATCCTTTACAAACCAAATTCAGTAAGGAAAACCTACCACTTCAGAACACATTTCTATACACGATCGTCGGTTGAAATTTTATTTCTACCCATGCGTGCCCTTGGGGAGGTCGAAAAGATAATAATCTTAAAGCGCCAAAGTAGGGGAAATACGGAAAGTGGCTTAAAACCTTCTAACCAAATAAACCGAAGAGCATCTTGGTGGCTAAGGCTGTGTAAGGACGGGCGTTATCGTGTAACAAACACACTCCTCTCGTCAACATTTCCTTTCCTGGTTTTGAATACTCTTTTTGAGTTTTTCAAGGGTCTCACAACATCTTTGTGCATTGATGGTCTCCCTCTTAGACAGATATTCAACCAAAATTATACCTTTTAGTCCCAAAACACAAACAATGTTTTTTTTGCCCAAGATTGTGGATTTGAATTTTTCGGTCAATGGGGAATTAGTATGATGCCACTGTGACAACTGTCTTTTTGACTCAAGCATGTAATGAGCCACCCAAGTTTCGTCTCCAGTCAAAATAGAGCTTAGAAAGTTTTCTTCTTTCTTCGGTAGCTGTTATTTCTTCTGCAAATAGGAAGCGGATCACAGCTCGTGGCTCGCACTTGGCAGGATTTTTTACCAAAGTCTTTCTCGCAAATAGACACTACAAAGTGAGTTTACGTACTATCGTATTCCTGCAATGCTCACTCTGTCAGGAGTTCCTTTTTTACCACTCATTGTTGCCAACCCTCAAAAAACAAAAAACCGCAGCCCCTATGGTCACAGTACACTTACTTTCCAAACATGCCTCGTGTAACAAAATAATAAAATGGCTAGTAGAATAAACTCGGAACCCCCGTGCCATCGTTTAGTATGTTCTTTTGTTTCCTCGACTCACTTTAACGCAATCAAATTCGTATGGCACTCTCATTTACGCTACAATATTTCATACAAACACTCTCGCGCTAACTTCTCAGCTCATTGGGTGACTCTATATTTAAATTTGTTACAACAGAGAAGTAAAACATTTTTGAGAAGGGAATATGGAAGTCTAGGTATTTCTAGGGCTCATGACTTGTCATTGGCTGGTTTAGGCAAACTCATTCAGCCGGAAGAATATCATCCATATGATAAATATTTCAGTTATTTTAACTGATTGGTTGAATAAGTGAAATGGCGTGTGGCGTCTGAAATTTTAAACTTTAAAACCAGACAAAATAAAAAAATCTCATATTTGTAATATCGAAATCCTGGTAATGAAAAAGTCAATATCAGTGTTTTCAGTATCAGATTTTCAGTCCTATTTTTCGGTTTTTCGATATTATCAAAAACCGGTATCTATGCTCAAAAATATAGGCAAAATATGAAAAAATCTTGTGATCACATGATTTAACCGTCTGTTTTGTTTGGTTTGTAATACTTTGTGACCGACTTCGCGCCTGCGTATCTCTATTACACTTCGCGGTAATGCGACGTTTTCTACACAATATTTATGATTTCTCCATTTTCCAGATGATCGAGCAGAATTGCGTTTCTTGACTACCTTAACACATCTCCTGCGGTGTCTCGAGTGACCACATAAAAATGGGTTTCACTAGAACAAGCATTGCGAAACCTAATAATGGCATTTTGGAAAATCTCGAAGTTTCTACGACGCTCTGAGATCGCAATATAGAAAGCAAATACGGCGGTTGTTAGGAAACCATACTTAATACATTACATTATTAACTCGTAGACCTGTGCACTGCCATCGTAATAGATATTATAACAATTTCACTTAAAATTGATTTAATAACTCGTTTGACTGTCGTTATTTGGGTATTATTGTAAAACAGCATCTGGCAATAAAAAACATGTCGTAGACTTGATTTGCCTTCGTAAAACAGGTGTACCTATGTTCATGCAAATTCACGCAGCCTGAAAAAACGTACAAATAAAGTATTTTTATCAAATAGAAAAAATGAAACTTAAAACATTTTATGTTTTTAACTAAATGTCATTTGGGGGTTTGTACTTTTTTAACATCAACAATTTTTTAACGCAAACAGTTAAAAGTTTAAAAAATTGTAACTTTCGGCATAATAACTAAACGAAAATATAAGTCATGGAGTCTACCATAAACTTTGAATTCAGGCAAAAAAAATTCAGGTTATTGGGCCCCAAAATATTTAATTTATTACCTGATCATTGTAAAACCATGACCCGGATTCAATTAAATAAATTCTTAAAAAACTGGTAACAGGATTTATGTAGAGAAAAATTTAAAAAGTTGCTCAAAAACATTATTTAATAATAAATGTCATAATTAAATATTGTATTACTGTATGATAAATCAACTAGTGGGTAGTCATGTTATTGTTTATTTTGCATGAAAATTTCTACCTCAAAACAGGTTGTACCTAGTTAGGCAGAATATACATAATTCAGAGAAATATATTACCCAATCATGTATGTAGTAGATAATGAAATTGTAAATATTTTTGTAAATAAACCATGATGATTATTATTATTATAATCTTCTACTTCTTCATTTTGTAATAGATCCGGGGATCTTTTTATTAAAAGAGGACTCCCATGCACTGGACTCCATCCGTCTCTCCACCTCTTTAAAGGTCTTCAAGGTTGGCGACTACCCTCTGACACGTTGTTTGCTACCACGTGGGGAAGTCCATAAGAATCCATTCTTTTCACAAGGTTGCGCCAGGATTGTCGCCTATTCCCGCCCCATCTCGCGATATCTTCTATGCTGCAGGCTTCGCGTATGCCATTACTTCTAATTCCATCCCTCGCCATCTTCCTCAGAATAATACGCGATGTTTTCATTTCTACAGTTCTAATCTTCTTGATTCGATTCCGTATTTCATTATCGGCCGGTCACAAGTTTTATAGATTCGCACCTTGCTTTCTAATCATATCATCATCACAGGGCGGCCTCCGTGGTGTAGTGGTCAAGACGCTTGACTCACAGACGGAAGGTTCCGGGTTCGATTCCCGGTGAGAACACAAAAATTAAGTGTGATTTTTCTCAAGCCTGGGGTGTTCTGTGATGTAATTCACCGCTGTAATTGGGCCTCCTGGTCTGTTGTGGTGCAAAAATAAAATAAAATAAAATAAAAAAAAATAAAAAAAAATTATAAGCATAGTCTTAAATAGTTTTTATAACATAATATTTTCATTTTGCTTTATTCAAATACTATTGTACGGACTTATTGTCTTCATTTTAACCTCATATTCACACTGTTATTTTTACTTGAACATTCACTTCTTGTTTTATATTTTATTTAAAAAATTAACTTGTAAACTCTCAAAATTATATTCTTCATTTATTTTCCGTTTTTGTATAACTCTGTTATGTTTAAGTATATGTATAAATCATTTTTTATTAAAATACTCGTAAACCTATCACAACACGCAATTAAAATATAATGCGTAAAGGAATTTAGCATTTTCAACTAAACACTTAAAATATTGTATCTGAAATCTACGTTTAATTGACCAACATAGAGAACCGATGTAGATTATGATTTTTATTTACATATTTTATTCAACCCTTTATCCACTTCTACTGTTCATAAAGTAAGATATAAATGTACTTAAAATAAATTTTTGAGTCTTTGTTTACAAAAATAATTTAGAATTTAGGTTATTTCCAACTAGTTTTAAATAAACGAAAGCTAAAATTGGCTGTGATAGTTTGGCTTAGAACCTCGAAACTCTATACTATGCGACACTCTGCTGGATCTACCACCCGACTCTTCACTATGCTCCCGAACATTAAAACAAATAAAAATAGTAATAACTGTTACAGCTGCTACTAGTTGTAAAGACAGTTAAGTAGTTATCTCAGCTCTAGTTTAGCGTCTAGCAATGCGCCATCGCCAGCGTATTGTCGGCTATAATTTCCCTCACTTCACCCCGCTCCGCAGCCTTATTATAGGGCCGGGGATCCCGTTTTAATATACTGACCTCACGCAAAGTCCGGCGTTAGCTTTGCCGGAGTGCTTGAAGGCTGTATCAATTACAGGGTTGAAATGGACCAAAAATATTTAAACTTCTACTACTACTACTACTACCATCACGCCATTTCCCCGTAGGGGTAGGCAGAGAGAATGGACCGTCGATCCTGGCATACAATCCTAGCCTCTTCCACATTTATACATATTGTCATACATGTCCGTCGGTTCTGTCTGCTTTTGACATGACCAGACTTAAGATTTTGGTTTATCTGATCATGCCACGTCTTCCTTGGTCGTCCTCGTCTAACGTTGCCGTTCATTTTTGCCATATATACTTGTTTTACCATTATCTCGTCGTCCATTCGTTCTACGTGACCAAACCATCTCAGAGACTCTTTCTTAACCTTATCAATTATACTTGTCTCAGATTTATACTCTCGCCTGATTTCATCATTCGTAACCCTGTCATACAATGATTTCCCACACATTTGTCTCAGAGACCGCATTTCAACCGCGTTCACTCGGCTTTCATCTTTCCTCTGCCAGTTCCATGTTTTACTTCCATACATAAGTGTTGGGACTAAAACTACTTTACTTTTTAATAAAATTAAAGTTTTATTTTTACTAATGATTATCAATTTTCAAATCTTAATGTCATGTATATCAACAATGTTGAGTTGTGTCTAAATGCTTGCAGACTGGCTGGATTTCCTCTCTAGGGAGTTATTCATATTTAAATTTATTTCAACCGAGAAAAAAAAATATTTTTGAGAAGGAAATATGGAAGTCTATGCATTTACAGGGCTTATAACCTGTCATTGGCTGATTTAATGCCTAGACTTCCATATTCCCTTCTCAAAAATGTTTTCCCTCTCTGTTGAAATAAATTTGGAGCATGTCTATCAATTTATCCATTTAAAAATCTTATCATGTAAAATTCAAATGTTGTAGTGTGAATGTATCATTACGTACTTATCAATTAATATAATAAAAAAACGATCACAACCTGCATAGCTAGTTAGGATATATACTTTTCACTTTATAATATTGAAGTTAACAAAGGTATTTTATCAAACATCGTATTGCTGTTATATTTTTTTTTCTATATCCCTTGTTAGCATTACTTGTCTTACATCTATCTTTGCTTTTTGGTAAGATTTAAGTTTTCGTATTTTCTTTGTGTTGGAAAAATATGCATGAATTGGACTGTGTTTATTAATAAATACATATAAATTAAAATCCAGTAAACGCTTGAAAGTGGGCATGAAATTGTAATAATTGGCACAGGTGCGTGCGAAGATGTATGAATTTAATGTGTGGGAATTCTACACGATAGAGTGATACGGCGTTGTATCCATATTGCTTTCCCATGGGGGGAAACGGCGTAAAAATTTGTTTATTTGCTTTCTAAAAAAATATCCATTTCGTTTCCTTTGAGTTTTTAATGTTATATTATTAGTTATTATTAATTGTTTCGGTTTTTCAAGAAAACTCAAATGTTTTAATCAGGCCAACTTATTTGAGTTTTCAATAAACGGTAGAACACGATTCAAACCTCGGACCTGTGATTTGGAAATCCGTGACACTACCAGAGGATCAGAATCAATAATTTCATCAAATATCAGCCAAAAATAATAAATGTTTAAATTTATATCTGATTCGGAAATCTAAAGACTGATTAAACAATTGTTTTACTCCATATAATAAAATTTGAGGTGCTTACTTTTCGTTCCCACAATACATTATCATAGTCATTCCCTTTTCCTCGCAAACTAGTGCATATGTCACTGCGTTGATACAAAAAGGCTAAATACTCAGTCTGACACTTCACGTTTGAAACTTGTGTAAGGCGTAAAAACAATGAATAATATTTTATTCGATGTAATCACATAAATGAAAACCTAGTGAAATTCGCTTTGTATTTTTTTTAATGTAAACGACAAACAGTTTATACTCGTTTATATATATACATTGTTTTAATCAGAACGAACTTAATATTAAATATTTCATGTCGTGAATGGAATCCGAGGCCTCTTGTATGGTAGTCAAACATACGATTACGGTTTAAATAAAGTGTTTTTTTTTTTATTGATGACCGTTTTTTCAAAACTCGACATTCGCTTGAAACATACTTTTTCAGTAGACGGTTTTGTGTGTTTTGCGTCAAATTGCTTGAAAAATTGCACCTTAGTACTCAGCCTGAAGGTAATTTTATTATTAATCAACAAAGCCAATCTTTTTTTTTTTTTTTTTTTAGCACCCAATATAAATTTTTTAAATTAGGGACAATATACACGATAAAACATCGTGATTTAAAATAACGATAAGACTTTGATATCTTTTTAAGCCGATTTTTAAGCGCGTTTTAGCGATTTTTTTCAAATTATCTTGCCTCGATACTGGTTCAATTATAAATGTGTTTAAAAAAAAAGATTTTTTATGTCAGGAATATTCGAACATTAGTCCGACCCTTTTATTGACCCTTTTATTGCCCGCCGCCTCTGGGCACCAGAAGACTTCCTATTCCGCCACTACACTGTATGGATACATCTACATACAAACGGCCCAGCACTTATATAGATTCTACACTACCTTATTCCATTCTTCACATGCCTACTCTCATTATGGCAGATACACACTGCAGTTAATAGAACTGAATAGGATTCCATGATCGGATGACCAAAGACGACTCTGAAAATTGGAGAGTTCAAGATGTTTATCAAAATGATCCCAATTAGTAAAAAAAACAAATCATTTTTTTTCTTTTACTTTTATTTGCTTTTTATATATCTTGATATTTTTATGTTTTTTCATTTTCTATTTTTGCGTTATTTAATTTTGTATGTACTATTATTTGGCATATTATTTATGACTCCTATTTATATCTCAATTATCATTTCCATTATGTTTTTATGTATACATTTTTTTTCTGTTGATTTCAATGATACTATTATTTTGTTTTTTTTAATACTACTATATTTAACTATTATTTTGTTAACTATATTTTGAGTTTGTCCAAATTTTTGTAGACAAGGACTGGATTCGACTCGCTGGGGAGCTGTTTATATTAACATATTACAACAGAGATGAAGAACATTTAAGAGAAGGTAATATAGAAGTCCAGGCATCTACAGGGCTTATGACCTGTTAATGGCTGGTTTAAGTGGTTTCAGCTCCTTAACTTCACAAACATCAACAGATGAAAGAATCGAAGGAATATAGATGTTCAAATATAAGCAGAATGGTAAATGTTACACAGTGTGTAAAGTGGCCACTTAAAAAAATTATTAAAATTTAAATATGAATAACTCCCTAGATAAGAAATCCAGCCGGTTTGCGAGCCTTTGGACATACTCATACATTGTTGCATAAAAAAGTATATGAAATCATTAAAACCGTTAAAGAATGTGTCAATTTGTGACTCGAAAGTTCCCAAATTTAACCATCTGGAACATCATTATCATAATCATTCCGTTTCTACACCTAATGGTGCATAGAATACTGCATTGGTACACAAATTACAGCCCATCTTGATCGCTTTTGTAACATAAAGGTAAGATGATCAGTATTACGCTCTAGGTCACAGTCCAGGGACTTAGAAATATTGTGATGAAAAAACACATTTTTTAAACATGTATTTTATGTCAACGATGTCGGGAATCTAACTCGATTGCATGGTAGGCAAATGCGCTGATTACTACACCACGAAGCCGACCGAATATAATAAAGGTTATAAAAAAATAAAACGTACGTTTTAAAACGTATTTATTTTGACATTTACTTAGATTCAATTGAACGTAGTTATGCAGAAAGCAGCCAGTCCACAATTTTGAAAAAATGAGATATTGGTGTTATCGGGTGCAGTAAGGTCAATTCTATGTTCTGTTAAAAACAGCCAGAACACTTTTATCCAAAAAACCATAACAATCACCTTCTGAAATAGTGTTGATCACAAAAACGGCATTTTTTAATTTGCAAAAAACACCCACAGCACGAAAAAAATCTTACGGTACTTTAAAGCTGGTCAGTTTGATTCTTGTTTGTGATATAAAAAAAACTGATGTATTCATTGCTTATCATTTGTCAAAGTCAAAAACATTCTAACTTTTGTGAAGATTTGATTATTCACTCTTTTCACAAATGTGCTATTACCTCAGTTTTATTTTACTATGGCTGAATGCTTTCTGCATAACTACGTTTAATTTATCTTCACTAAATTTAACAAAAAAATTATACGGATGAACCGAGTGAAAACCATTTTTTATTTTATTTATTAATATGCACGGCAGTGCCTTTTACCTAACAAATATACATTTTCAAAATAATATAAACACTTCAATATAATTTAAAAAATATAAAAATCAAATCGAAAAGTATTATGTTAGATAAAAACTATATAATTTACTGTTAAACGCAACCATATTCTTAAAAATTTAGTTTTAAAAAACTTTGGCGCTGGACGGGCGTCGTATCGTTTCTAAAATATCCAACTCACGCGTGGTAGCTACTAAAATGCTTTTGCACTTATGGATGGTGCAAAAATAGTATAGTCTAAGTTTCATCCATAGTTTATGCCTGCGCAGTGCAAGCTCGTTTCCTGCGATGCTTTGAAACCCCCAAGGGTAGACAAGTAATATTATTTTTTATTTGATTTATTCCCGTGTCCGGGTAGAATAAAAACAACAGTTTATTGAGTGAAATAAAACCAGAACCCAGGCCATGTATATGATCATGAATTGTTTGCTGGAGTTAGAGGACCAATACAATGCCCTATGTATCATAAAATACGGATAAGTAAATTATTATGACAATTGCTGTATTACTCAAATATATACACATATGTATCCGGATTTAATCAATATTAACAGATATCTTTCAGATTTTAAAAACGTCATATTTACGTTAAAAAAAGACATCCATATATGTACCTTTTTTAAAATATGTTATTTATCCGTGCTGATATATTTGTCATCAACTGTATTTTTCTTAGAGTTTGTTAACGATGATAAATAATGATTCACCAAGCTATAATGGCGCAGTCCGATGGGTTGGTGCTGAGCAATCAGATAAAACATTACCTAAAAGTGGTATATACCTTAATTTATTGCACGGAAAGCAGCATAATGCAATTTTAAAGACAATCGTACGATCATCGGGATATTTGGTGATCGATGCAACAATGTGACCACTTTTACATGATTTATTTCTAGGCGGAATCGGACGGTGCTAAATATTTTTTTTTGTTGCAATATTAATAGGAATATACGAGTACATCTGAGTATTTATCAAAGAGTATTTTCAAAAACTATGTGTAGTATCAAAATAATTAAGAAAATAGCCTATATATATTGCAAAATTAATCATTGTTGTTTTACTTAAATTGATAAAATTTGGGCAGTGACTATTTTTTTTAAGATAAGTGTTCCACTTTTTGTCGTCAACAATTGTGCTGTACCGGAAGAATGATGTTAAAATAAAGGTTCAAATTACCTTTTTTTTGTAGTTTACCTATCAAAAAGGTCACCGCTTGCCACCGATATATTTATACACAGAGCATGCTACCCTCAAAAGCTACACTCATTCGTCAAGTCATTCGCAGAAGTTCTCGGCAGCGAACGGCTAATCAAGTGCATCCTTTAATTATTTGTACCAGAGGCTCTATTTCGAAATATTAGAAAAGCACCGAAAATATGGTTTCTGATACTATGTAAGGATATTTCTCTTGATTGTTATGTTTATATTTAAAACATTTGACCTTTATAAGCTTAGATCGAAAATTTGTGGCGGAAACTGGCAATCTCTATTCATCATCTATTTCTGTGAATAAAATATTAAAATTTAATAATGGATAGTTTAAATCGCCAACGCATTTTTTCCGGTACTGCGAACGTCATCCAAATAATTACTCGAGAAGTATCTCATTCGTCATAACCAGAACCCATCACAGAAAAAGATGTTTTCGTTTCTTGTAATAAGATAATTTTCCTCTTCTGCTTAATCAATTAGTCAGTCAGTAATAATAAACAATGTCGACACCCATTTGTCAACATACAAAGTACTCTAATAAAAAAACTCATCACAGACTCTTTGTAAATGTACAATTAAAACCTCGTTACCTTAAATAGAGTCATAAAAACAAACAGAAAGTAGCAATTCATTAACTTCTTTGTAGTAAACAGTACAGATATTGAGAAATAACGTTTTGCGCAGATAACATGGCTTTAATTTTTATCTTGGCATTAATAATTTATTTTTCATTATACTTCCTCAGATACAATATTAAATGTGTCAAAATAAAGTTATAATGCATGTACATACAAATATAAATAAAATAAAATATGGATTGCAAGCTAGATTTTTTTCTTCAAAAGTGCTCCGTTGAGACTGAATCTTACCTTATAACAGTATTTTGTTTATCTAATAAAGTGAAGACGATTGAAACTAATTAATACGTCAATGCACACAAATCACATTTTTTTGAACGGTTATATTTACGAGTATGTAATAATGTAAGTGTCACTACTTTGCATAGAAGTGACAAAGCCAATCAGGACTTAAAAACAATGTACTGTTATGTTTAAATATGACCCGGAATTTGTCATTTAAAAGCACCGGGCTCAAGATATTGGTAGTTTTTTCTCCCTCAAGTTGACAAA